>NC_045546.1:61328503-61406003 GCF_009769535.1 Thamnophis elegans | reverse complement strand
CAGTATGGCCAATTACAGGCCAGGTGAAAAATAGACCAAAAAACTGGTTTTATCCAAGTTGAGGATAATTTGTTTAAACAAATAAGAGATCAAAGTTTAATGCATATAAAGAGGATACATAATGTACTAATACAGATGGATTTGGAAACAGAACTAGTTAAAGATTGTATGATAAAGTGGGCTCAAAATATTGAAGAACCAATAATGTTGGATACATGGGAAAGAATATGGGTAAGAAATGTGAAGTTCACACAAACACAAAATCTGAGAGAAAATTTTTATAAGATGTTTTATAGATGGCATTTAGATCCTAAAAAACTGGCTTCTATGTACCCGAATATACAGCCTAAATGTTGGAGATGTGGTTCTCTCGATGCTACATATTTTCATATATGGTGGACTTGTCAAAAGATTAAGGCATTTTGGATAAAAATGTGGTGGATTATGCAAAATATTTTTAAAAGAAGGATAAAGTTTACTCCTCAGTTGTTTTTATTAGGTATATGTACTGAATTTACAGCGGTAGAGACTAATTTGGTTCTGCACTTAATAACGGCAGCAAGACTGTTGATGGCGCAATACTGGAAGAAGGAAGACTTGCCTACAACTCAAGAGTGGACATTGAAAGTCGCAAACCTAGCCAAACCTAGGCTAAAATATCGGCATATCTTAAAGACCATTCAAATGAGAGATACAAACGAGACTGGAAAAAATGGATTGACTATATACAAAACAAATACGGGACTAAGAAATTACAGATAGCCTATGCTTAAGATTAGGAATAATCTAAACTGCTTAAAGTTAGTGCAACAGGAAGAAGCTGAGTTTAATGCAGGGATGTTATTAACTTCTTTTTTTATTTCCTTTGTCTTAATATATTTTAGACTGTATTTGTTAAAAACCTATACCGTGTACGGGCTCTGGGAAGTCGGGGGGGAAGGGAGGTGGGGTGTTAGGGAGGGGAGGGGGGATATATAGTATGTGTTAGATTTTATAGTAACGCGATTGCACTTGTATACTGTTGCTCGTTAATTTCATTGTAAAAATAGGACAAGCTGAATATATTAATAGATAGTAGAAATACACCGAAGGGAGGAGTAGAGGGTTAGAAGAAAGAGGGTAGAGAGGGTGGGAGAGAAGACGGGAGAGAGGGTGAGAAGGAAGGGAGGGAATGTACTGGGAGAGAGGAGTGATAGAGGGGGAGGGGAAGTAGGGTAGAGGGGAATGTTGGAGGGAAGAAGGAAAGTTGGAGGGGGGTGAAAGAAAGGGTCAAAGTGGTACATTGGGTTTGTATTTTTGGGGGTATTGTTGACAAGAGGAATGGCTGTGTTTATTGTTTAATGTTATATGGCCCCGGTTATGCACAGTATATATGTGACTGTACGAAATAAAAATGGAAAAAATAAAAACACATTTACATTCAAAAACAAATAAAAATAAAAATAAATAAATAAATAAATAAAAGAATAAAAGAAAAAAAAAGAATAAACACTAAATCATCTGCAAATGCTTGTAATTTATATTTTTTTCTTAATTTTCATTCCTTTTACTTCTTTGTCCTGCCTTATCTTTCTGTTCAGAGCCTCTAGTGTCAATATAAATAATGATGGGGATAGTGGGCACCTTTGTCTAGTTCCTTTTCTAATAGGCACTTTTTCTGTCATATCACCATTTACAATCATCTTTGCCAATTGTTCTTTATAGATGGTTTTAACTATATTTGTGAACCCCTCTCAAAAGTCCATCATTTGCAATTGCTTTGTCAAAAATTGCCAATTCACATTGTCAAAGGCTTTCTGTGCATCCAAGAATAACAATGCCATTTGCTTCTCCGTATGCGCTTCATAATATTGTAAAGTGTTCAATATTATCCACATATTGTCTCTCATCTGCCTCTTGGGTAAGAAACCATTTTGATCTGAATGTATGAATTCATTTAACAGTCCTTTAAGTCTTTCCGTTATTACTGATGCAAAAATTTTATAATCCACATTTAGTAGAGATTGATCCATAGTTCTTTATTTGCTGCAAATCTGACTATTCTTTTGGGATGAGAGTTATATATGCCTCCAACCATGAGTCCAATATTTTAGCTTTCAGTAGCAACTCATTAAATATTTCCAGCATTACATTACTTAGCACATCTTGTAGTGGTTTATAAAATTCTGCTGGCAATCCATCAGCCCTGGTTTTTCCCATTATTTTGTCTTTTAATCCCTTCCATCCCTTCCATCGTTGTTATTCTCTATTCCAGTGCCCTTTTGTATTTTTCAAAAAGTATGTATCTTTTCTGCTAGGTTCTCCTGCTTTTCCTCTTGATAATTTGTTTCTTAATGCATATATTTATCAAATGCTTGACAGGAGTAGCTTTCTGAAGTCATGAAGAATGGACTTCAAATTACTGAAATGGAGGTACAGGTGACAGGTCCCTTATTTTATATCTATAGATGTTCACACTGACAAACCCAATTCACTTAGGTAAAAAGAAAAGAAAAGTAAACAAAATGAATTAATGAATGTCCTCAGATATTGCTACAAGTTCAGTTTGAGATTCTGGAGGAAAATGGAGGAATTATGGTTGTCGTAATCCTTAGCATCATTCTATAATGACATAGACAGCCATTAGATTATCCAGCTTGGAAGATTTAACTCTTCTACTTGTTTTTAAACTTTTTTCACATTACTTTCACTGTTGTGTGGGGGGAGGTGTCAAAATCTGCAATGTGACAGGCACAATGTTGCAATGAAAGCCAAGCAAGACTGAAGAAGCAACTTCAGTGCCCATGTACAACATAGGTAAAGCGTCAATTGCATCACTGCATCCAATAGATTTTGATTAATCTCTGCATGGTGTCAACTCATAAAGTTGCCATGGTGAAGAAAGATGGGGGAGTGAATTCCACGCATATCTTTGACTAGAGTCAGATCTCAGATTACTATAGCAGGCTTGTGAGGGGTGCACCTCATTGGAGAATGTGATTTATAACACAGACTGAGGGGAGGGAAGGAACAGGTGTAAAATTCAGCTATAATTCAAATGAGGCTTAGATCTGACTGCAATAGGTATTACCAAAATGGTGCTCCTAATAAATGACTGGTTTTCTTTTGAAACGTGGCTCAAAACTCATGAATAATTAGGGCATCTTTCAGAAACCTGACACATGGATGCTCCTGATATAATACTAACTTGCCTCCCCTGACCCTTTCCAACTTGCAGGTTTTGAACCTTGTCTCTAATCCATTTGCTCTGGAATGGTCTGTGGAGTCACAGAATTAAGGTAAGGTAATGTTCCCCTCACACATATGTGCTAGTCATTTCCGATTCTGGGGGTGGTGCTCATCTCCATTTCAAAGCCAAAGAGCTAGCGCTGTCCAAAAACATCTCTGTGGTCATGTGGCTGGCATGATTAATTACATTAATTAATTAACTAACTAACTAATCACAGAATTACAACCTATTTAAAATGAAGAAAAAAAAGACTAGATATTTACTGTACATTTACCCAGTAACAATGCACCTATAATCCTACAGTGAGCTATCATGGATGTATCATTTCATCCAGGCTTCAAAGATTTGCTATCTAATCACTATTTTCTTTTTGATATGATAGTTTTTAAATTCTTTCTCATGTTTTATTGGCAGGTTGGTACCTGAATTAATAAAGGCACCTAATACCTTAGGCTATTAGGGTATTAGGAATTCACAGGCCTTACTCCTTGTGGGCACAGCATGTTCTAATTAAGTGTGGATTTTATTAATTCCTAAATGCAATTAGTCAGCATCCCAAGCTCCTTGAATCCAGCGAGTTTATCTGATTGGAGTGCTGTGCATCTCAATGCACAATTTATCTGCTTCTTCATGCTGTGCATGCTCAGAGTGCTTTGCAATAATACCATAAGACCCTACAAGCTTGCATTGTGATAGGAAGATGCTAAAGAAGAAATGATCCCTCATGTGCCACTTAGCTAAGAACAAGGTGAATTGCTCTTAAACACTGACCAGAATCCAAATGAGGATTTCTTAAAGCATTCTGCCTAAAGCTTTAATTCTTAAAGCATTCTGAATAAACTGAGACTACAACATTGGCAATTTTCTAGAGGAAACCTCAAATAATCAACAATATTGACAAATTATTACACAAGTGGAAAGCAGTCATATGTCGAGAGGTTATTAATAGGCAGTTAATATTAGGATGCACAAGCATGTTTTGATGACCAAAGAGACAACCCCTAGATGTAAGGGCACATCACTATATACATTATCAACAGGGTTTAATTATCTTTGGTATTATATATTGCTGGTATGAATCCCTATAAGGTAATTAACGATGCATGTATTACTAGAGTTAATATAAGTATGCAGATCTGTTAGAGTTACAATTTTATTGTGCATACAAGATAAAATACTAAGAAGTACGAGTTACCAGCTGGGTTTTTGGCCATGCAAAGTAATATTTTATGTCATCATTTTTCAGCCACAAGGATACAAATCATATATCACACTTCAGGAATTCCACTTTCTATTATCATCTCTCTGCAATAGCCTAAAAAGCTCAGTAGAAATTGGTTGATACATCTAACTATCATATTAATGATTCAGTTTAGCCAAAATATAAGATTAAAATACTTATGTTGGTACCTACTGTACAAAGTTACTCATATTTTCTGAAGAGCAGACAAGGGAATGTCTTATTGAGAGACGGATCACTGTGAATCCCTAAGATGCAGTATATTTAGTATTGCTGGTTTGCTGTGGAAGAGAACAAAACTTGCTTCCTAAGGATTGGCATATGTAAGATCTCATATCTTTTTAATAAGGAGCTGTGGTGGCACAGTTGTTAGAATGCAGTATTACAGACTAGTCCAGCTCACTGCCAGGAGTTCAAACCTGTCTAGCTCAAGTTTGACTTGGCCTTCTATCCTTCCAAGGTTGGTAAAATGGGGACCCAGATTGTTGGAGGCAATATGGTGACATTTTAAACTGCTTAGAGAGTTCTGTAAAGCACTATGACATGGTATATGTCTATGTGCTATTGTTAGTGCTATCTCATCTGAGCTACACACATAGCTTTTATCCTCCCTTTAAAATATGCATGTCACTTATTCATGGAGTCTACGGTAATGTAATCATATATAATGCAAATTGAAGTCATATATCTCTTTTGTGAGAGTATATTTATGAACTGGAATAGGGCTTAGTAACAAGGTCAGCCAATTTGAGCTGAAATATTTTGGAGCCTGCGCATGCCTCAGTTTTGGGTCTGTGCTAAAGCTGCAAACTAGTCTGCTACTGAAACTGAAACCAATCTCTCCTCTCTACCACATTGGAAGAACCAGCCATTGGTATTATTTATGTTTATGATTTATGTGTTATTATGTATACAAAGAGAAGTTAATGAATCCTGCTGCATCAGTTACCTGTGTGTGCTTTTTGGATTTGATTTCTGGGGAAAAAAACTCTGGAGGGAAGTATACAGTATACCCCAAGGCTCTGTTTTACTCTTCAACATCTTCATCAATGATTTGGATGAGGGGATAAATGGGGAACTCATCAAATTTGCAGAGGACACCAAGTTGCTGTGTATAGCCAACACTCCAGAAGATAGGATTAAGATACAGAAGGATCTTGACAAACTTGAACATTGGGCATTAGCTAATAAAATGAAATTCAATGGTGAAAAGAGTAAGGTTCTACATTTAGGCAAGAAAAACAAAATGCACAGGTACAGTATATGTGGTACCTTACTCAATAGTAGTAACTGTGAGAGGGATCTTGGAATGCTAGTGGACAAACCATTTAAATATGAGCCAGCAGTGTGCAGCAGCTGCCAAAAAAGCCAACACAGTTCTAGGCTGCATAAACAGTGGGTTAGAATCAAGACCACATGAATTATTAATACCACTTTATAATGCCTTGGTAAGACAATACTTGGAATACTGCATTCAGTTTTGGTCACCACGATGTAAAACCAATGTGGAGACTCTAGAAAGAGTGCAAAGAAAAGCAACAAAATGATTAGGGGACTGGTGGCTAAAATATATGAAGAATGGTTGCAGGAACTGGGTATGTCTAGTTTGATGAAAAGAAGGACTAGGGGAGACACAATAGCACTCTTCCAATATTTCAGGGGTTGCCACAAAGAAGAGGGAGAGAAGCTATTCTCCAAACCACCTGAGGGTAGAACAAGAAGCAATGGGTGGAAACTAATCAAGAAGAGAAGCAACTTAGAACTGAGGAGAAATTTCCTAACAGTTAGAACAATTAATCAGTGGAACAATTTGCCTCCAGAAGTTGTGAATGCTCCAATACTGGAAGTTTTTAAGAAGATGTTGGATAACCATTTGTTTGACCAACCTAATGGGAGCATTCTTGAACTATCATTGCTTAGTTAGTGTCCAACCTTTCTCTTTTTTGGATTACACCTGCCTTTGAATTGACTGGTTTCAACACTCAGTTATTCTTGCTCCAGGACTTGATAGAATCTGACAGATATTAAGGAGATAACAATTATATATTTCAGATCCTTTGTGGGGAGGACGGGCTAGGGGAAAGGATTAGGACCAGGTCACTATTTGCTCATTAAAGTCTACTGCAAATGGGGCAAATCAGCCTGATTTGAAAGGGGTGCAGTACTGGGGGATGTAGTAGACACTTTACAGTACCTCTAGGCCAGGGATGAAATCCTCTTACCTTTGCTACCAGTTCAGTAGCAATGTGAATGCTTGCAGTCTGCATGCAAAGGTAAGCAAACCTGCAAAGGTAAGCAAACAGTAAGGGGGGAATCGGCTGTGCCACACGATTTAGATTAGCTAGAAAGCAGGAAATCGTGCTTTCTAGCTAATATAAATTGCACGTCACAGCTGATTGTCAGAAATACTGGTTTGCCCAAATACTGGTTTGATTTTTACTATCGGTTCGGGCAAACTGTCCAAACCAGTAGCATTTCACATCTGCTCTAGGAATTAAACAAACTGAAAGGTCTGAAAATGTCAACTTCACTCTTTATGCAGACCTCTGGGAGGCAAATGAACTGCCAGCAGAGCAGTGGTGGGTTTCAAACATTTTTAGAACCTATTCTATAGGTGTGGCCTGTTTTGTGGGCTTGGTGGTCATGTGACCAGGTGGGAGTGGCTCAGCAATCATGTTGGAGTGGCTCGGCGATCATGTGACTTAGTGGGAGTGACTTGGCAGTCATGTGACACTTGCTCCAATGAATGGCCTGCACAAAGAAGAGATACAGAAATGAACTCTTCAATTGCATGTAGGGTGCAACAAGCACACAAAATAATAGAGAAGGAAGGTGACTGTCCTTTTGTGTGTCTTCTACATCACTGAATGACCACCTTGCTCCAATGCATGGCCTGCACAAAGAAGAGACAGAGAAAGGAAGACTTTAATTGCATGCACTACTACATTAAGGATGAAACCAGCACACAAAGCAATAAAACAGCTACTTACAGGGGAAAGATGACTGTCCTTGTCAGTCTTCAACATCACTAACCACATTTGCTCCAATGAATGGCCTGCGCAAAGAAGAGACACAGAAATGAACTCTTCAATTTGCATGCACTACATTAAGGATGAAACCAGAACACAAAACAATAAAACAGCTACTTACAGAAGGAATGTGACTGTCCTTGGTCTGCAACATCACTGACCACACTTGCTCCAATGAATGGCCTGCACAAAGAAGAGACACAGAAAGGAAGACTTTAATTGCATGCACTACTACATTAAGGATGAAACCAGCACACAAAGCAATAAAATAGCTACTTACAGAGGAAAGATGACTGTCCTTGCCGGTCTTCAACACCACTACCACACCACCTTGCTCCAATAACCTGCATAAAGAAGAGACACAGAAATGAAGACTTTAATTGCATGTACTCAAGTACTTACTTGTTATTGTTGTTGTACAATAACAAGTACTTACTTGTTATTGTAATTGGTTTTGTGGTTGAAGATGTTTATCCAGCTTTAGTTCATTGCTGTAAAAATCTCTTGCCTTCCAAACTGAATTAAGATGATATCTTTCTCCTAAGTAGTTCACCACCAATCCGGCTGGGACCTCCCATCTGTACTGTATCTGGCGATTTTTGAGTTCATCCATTAGGAATGCATAGTCCTTTCTGGATCTCAACATTTTAGGGGGAATTTCTTTCAATACTATCACCTCCTGACCTGCGACCTGCAGTTTGTTTTTATAAGTCGCTTGTAATATTCCGTTCCTTGTTTTCCTGGTGACAAAATAGATTACAATATCTCTTGGTAGTTGTCTCTGTCTGGCAATCCATGAGTTAACACAGTAAATTTTGTCAATCTGCCAATCATATTCTGACTTGGGTTCACCAATTAGCTGAGCAAAGGATTCTGCAAAGATCTCTTTCAAATTTTATTGGTTATTTTCTTTCAGACCTCTTATTCTCAAAGCAAATTCCATCACTCTATATTGTATCATTGTAACTTCTGCCTCTGACTTTTCAATCTTGCTTTGAGCGTAATCAATTTTGTTCTCCAAATTCACATTAGACTGATTAATTTCTTCCACCCTATCCTCCAGTGATGTTACATAACCAAGCAAACCCTTAAATGCATCCACTATGTCCTCTCTTATTTGCTGATTACGTGTTTGGATCCTTCATTTCAGACATTTCATCAGACACATCTTTAAAGGCAGTTGTAATTTTTCCTTCTAAAACAGAGGCTTGTTCCTTTAAAGCACCTTGGAGGGCTTCAAGTGTTAATGATTGTGCTTCCACTGGGGGTAATAAAGATTGCAATTTGTGTGTCTGGGCTGGAGAACTTCCAGCGCTGTTAGAAGCACTTAATTTGGTTTGCTTTGAAGCCATTTCCAAATAGTCAAATCCCACTTTTCAGCAGCCAAATTATTGAGTCCAAAAAGTCCACCTGATCCCCAGATTTGTTAAATCTTATAGCTTGTTAGTGAACTGTTCTGTCCCCCCTTCCTTGCTCGTTAACAGACAACAGGCAGACAAACTTAAAAGGAAAGAACTTTATCAGTCCTCGGCTCAGACTGGCTGCGAGCCCAAAAATAAACATAAATAAAGTCTCTGGCAAGGAGATAACAGAATGCAAAACAAAAATCTCTTACGGCAAAACCAGGTGTCCAAAAAGAAAGCAAATCACTTCTCCAAGTATCTCTCACAAACAAACCATGACCGATGAACAATGAATGATGGTTGACTTCTGCAACCAGGGCGTGGCACTATCCGTCCTTTTATCTCCAAAAGACGACACTAACGAGCCCCAGCTGCATTGTTAATCCTGCATCCTGACTCAACTCACAGCAAACTTCTGCTGAGTCACAACAGTGAACCAATGCTGTTTTGTTTAATCTTGAGCTCTTGGTTCTTTTAACAACGTTAGCAAACACTTAACAAATACTTTCATTCTTAAGTTTCACTTTCACCATGCCCTTTGATGTTCAGGTGCCATCTTTCCTTTTGTCCCCTTAATCTTCACAGAAGGAAGTGATACTACATCAGAGTTAAGGTTTGTACTTGCAATTGTAATCACTCCTGTCTTTGCTCTGCCTGCTTCTTATTCAAATGTAGATTAAAACGTTGATTACAGGGATGGTCATGGCGCTTTGTTCTGCTGGAGCAGAAGCAATAGCAATAGCAATAGCAGTTAGACTTATCTACCGCTTCATAGGGCTTTCAGCCCTTTCTAAGCGGTTTACAGAGTCAGCATATTGCCCCCACAGTCTGGGTCCTCATTTTACCCACCTCGGAAGGATGGAAGGCTGAGTCAACCCTGAGCCGGTGAGATTTGAACCGCTAAAGTGCAGCTAACAGTCAGCTGAAGTGGCTGCAGTACTGCACTCTAACCACTGCGCCACCTTGGCTCTTTAGCCGAGGCAAGCATCCCGGGAGTGGAGCACTGTTGGGCTGCAGGGGGGCTCTCACCCTTCAAGCCCCAGAATTGCTCCTGGGGGGTTAGGGGAGCTCTACCCTTGCCCGGCTGCTCACTTTTCCTGAGGGGAGAGTTTTCAAACTGCTAGGGGCTGGCGTTCCCAAAAGAACATTCTTCAGTGCCTATGGTGCCACCGGAAGTCTTGGTTTCATTCTTATTGGTGCCACTTTAGGGTCCAAACTGAAGGATATCAGGGTACCCCTATATTCTCATCAACTTCCCATCAAATATGTCGGTGAACTCATTACTCAATTCTCTGATGGTCTTCCCCAGATTTTGTGAACCCCAGTAATGCCTAGCCCCAAGGCTGCAAACCAATCCAGTCCCAGGAGGTTAGGCAGTGAGCCTTCTATGATAACCAATTTCAGTGGCCCGGAGAACTCTTTATATTCTATGTGGAACGTTCCACTTCCTTTGATGGGGATGTTATTTTCCTGATAATCTCTCAGATACGGCTTCACATAAGCTTCCGCTCGGCTCTGTGTGGCAACAATCTTTGTAGGGTCTGCTAGGATACAATTGTTGTTGCCAACCCTGTATCCACTTCCATCTGGCAGGGCAATCCAGCAATATGGACGGTAATGTAAAATTTACTACTTCCCGGAATCCCGGTTTGATTGCTCACCCTCTTTAAATGACAGTCTGTATTAATAGTAAAACACTCATCCTCTGGTGTTCTCAGTCTTGGTGGGCCTCGCTTTTCCCCAACATTATGACTTGGAGTCTGTCCTGTTGGGGTGGCTGGCAATGCGACACGGCAAACTTGCGCTAGATGACCTTTCTTCCCACACCATCTGAAAATGTTATTTCTATGGCGACACATAGCTCTCGGTGGTTTCTGCAACAAATTATGCATGAGGAGGACAGCCTCCTATCCTCAGTCACTCTGCGATCCTTGTTGGCCACCCTCAACCGATGGATGTCAGTGTGATTATCTTCCTCATCTTCGGTGTCCCCTGCAATTCTGTCTCTCCCCGATGGACAGTTGCCCCCCTTCTAGTCATCTGGGGGCTGCCTGACTTCTGTATCTCTTCAGTTGATCTATTCGATGATTCAGTGGCTTGCGCCTCCTTTACTGCTGTTTGTAGTGTTAATGTCGGTTTTCCCAGTTTCTGTAACTGAACATCCCGAACCCCACAGACCAATCTGTCTCGAAGGGCTTCGTCTAAGTTGCTGAATTCACAGTAGATAGCTGCCTTCTGGAGGGCCGCCATATAACAGCTGATAGACTCACCCTCCACCTGGTCCCTATGGTAAAAAGCATGTCTTCTAGCAATGCAAGATGGTTGGGGGGCATAATGTTCCTGCAGTTTACCCAATAATATGTCCCAAGGAGCTGTCTAAAGGGGTTGGGGAACAATGAGGGCCCTTGCCATCTCAAACACTTCTTTTCCACAAATGCTCAAAAAAAGTGCTTGTTTGCGATTATCTGTGATATATGTATAGTCATTAGCTTCTAATATACAGTCAAAAAGGATTAAGTAAGAATCTCACATCTGTGTTTCAGGATCAAATAGGATAAACTGGTGGGTTAGCCATTATCTTTCCCAAAACAAAACAGTTTCCACTCATGCATGCTTTTTAATCTCTGTAGCCTCTCAATTAGCAGTTCTCAGTGTTGGCTTCGAGCCCAGGCATCCCATCCTCATTACCAATGCAATGTAGTGTGTGGGGAACAGATGTGGAGCCACATTCCAGGAATGCTGTTTATTCAAGATAAGAGCAGACAATAAACCAACAGCCAGTTTTCAGCTGACAGCTCCTTTTAAGGTAAGCTCTCAGCCAATTAACCAATAACTTTAAAATACGGAAAAGCCTCTGCTCGTGCCTGCGTGGACATAACAGTTTTACTGCTGCACGAGCACAATTGCATTGGATGGGTGTAAAAAGGATTCTCAGGTATTTGAAGGGAACTTGTGAATTTGAGTCTTCAAATACAGGTCTCTGAAGAATTAAAATTGAAAGGCTATGTTGATAGTGATTATGCAAATGATGTAAAAACCAGAAAGTCTAATTCTGGGATTGTGGTATTGTTTGGAGGGACTTTAATTGGTTGGAAGTCCAGGAAGCAAACAATTGTCGCCATTTCTACTGTGGAGGCAGAATTTATTGCTTTGTCTGAACTCTGTTCAGAGGTAACCTGGTATGTACAGCTGTTACAGGATTTAAATGTAAAGGTAAATGAAGCTGTAATGGTGTATGAGAATAATGCTGCCTGCATTAAAATGGCAACAGGTGACAGAGTAAAGAACAGATGCAAACATGTGGACATTAAATATGTAATGTCAGGGAAACCATAAAAAGTAAATTAATCAGCTTGCTTCATTGTGCATCAGAAGACAATCTGGCTGACATAATGATCAAGTCACTGGGTGGGGTACACCATGGGAAGAATATTAAGTTAATTGGATTTATGTCTATTCCAGTCATGAAGGAAGGTTCTTATATTGTGCTTTCAGTTGCTTTAAGTAGTAAGTGAGCTCCTCGGAGGGGACACTTTTACTTTTCTTGTATTCCACATTATATATTCTTTTTAGTTGAACGCAATCTCTATCGAACCATTTTTTGTTTTTTGAAACCAGCATTTTGGGGTGAGCTAGTGATCTGTTACTGAGAACCGAATTCAAATTTAAAATTAAGGATTCAAACTCCCCTTCAAATTAAGGATTCAATCCCCCACAGTTATTTCTTAGAAGAGATGTACGTAACTCTATGTTTTCAGGGGCTAACATCCAGTTGGTAACTTTCTTAACGTTTTTCTCGTTCCATTTAATTTTTACCTGGGTATTTTGAGTCTCTAACCTGGGTAGGTAGGCTGTGCCTACCCTTAGAGAATTCTGGTTCAATGTGAGAGTAAGGAGTATTGTATTATAATCACTTTCCAGTCGCGAGTCTGCCTCCATCTTCTGTAAGAACTTCAGGAGGTCATATGATATTATCCAGTAATCAAATGTGGATTTTCTTCCTGCTCCCCGATAAGTATATTCTGCTGGAAAGTCACCCCATGGGGACCCGTTAAGAATACAAAGATCCAAATGTTCAGTCATTTGTCTTACACATAAGCTTGCTCGATTAGCTTTAGGGTCTTTAAATTGTCTGGCATGCAAAGATTCACCTGTTACATTTTCATCATAGTGAATCTTAAACTGCTTATATAATGTTTGATCATTTGGAGCCAATCTAGCATTTAAGTCCCCCCCCCCATACTTATTGCAGCTTTGGAGCTTTGGGGAATTTGGCTGAACAGCCAAGAATAAAATCTTCTATGCTGTCCCAAATCTTGTTAATCACATTATTCTTATTAAGTGGAGGAATATAGAATATGGAGCAAAATATCCACCTGTTTAAATAAGAGTAATGTAGTTACAACCCATGGCTGGAAAGGTGGAAGAGGTACACATTTAAAATGCAAGGATGTATTAACTAATGTCACAATACCCCCTTTAGTTCTCCCCCCCCACCTTGCTTGGGACAGCCAGTATTGAGTTAACCCAATAGCCATCTAACTGAATCTCTGTGGAGGCCCAGGTTTCCTGCAAGAAGACGATGTCAAATTGTGATATATAGTCAAAAAAGAGTTGGTCTTTTGATGGGATGGACCAACCTGCTATATTCCAGGTTATAAGGAAAAGTGGATCAACTTTTGGAGCTCATCAGGTAACTTGATTTATACAAAGGGAAGTTGTCTGTTTGTTACCATGGATTGAGGTGTCACCGCACACCAAATTGGCCTTCTTTAAAAATAGGGAGGACCCGTCTAGGTCATGTGTAGACTCTTGAGGAACTTGTTCAGGGTAAGAGATTTTAGCACCAGCTAACAGAGCTTGCCATTCCAAAGCCTCTTATCTGGTTGTAAGACAAGGCATTATTAGGTCATCTTTCATTCTTTGAGATGGTGGCTCTGACGTGGGTTGACTCTCGGTTTCTTGGATTGGTGCTGGCGGTGCTGAAGGTGTCATGGGATATTCACACAGGGATGAAAACATCTCCATCTCTACTGGGATATCTAATACCCCCTTTGGGTCTTGACTTCTATTTTCTATGATCTTGTATTCATGTAGTCCCTTGTCCTCTGGGGGAGAAGTGAGAGGCTCAATTATTGGGGAAACCAGATCTATAAGTGGCTCTGCTGTATCCATTGTGACCAATAAGGATTTCTTTAAATTTTCTAACTTGTATAATATATTGTCTTGTTCTTTCCTTGGGAGAGCGACAAAAGCGCTAATGAGACCAGCTTCTGTGCTGTTAAGTATCTCTTTTCCGGGCAAGACTGGTTGACTCCCACTATCATTCTCTTTCTTTTCCAAGGTTGAAAATGAGGCGGTGTCAGTCACCTTGGAGGCTCGCATGTTAGCTATTAATGAAGTAACCGTTCCTCACCAAAGACTCTGATGGGAAAGATTTGGAAGGAGGCTAAGTATGCCTTCATCTTGAATAACATCTGTGGTATGGTGGACTGTTTGAAAGACAGAAGAATCCGCTTCCAATTTGGGGCCTCAGGTAACCACTCCACAGCATGGAGATCAATCATGCCCCTGTGACAGTGAAGAAGCTGGCTTAGGGAATTTAATATTGCACTTCTGGAATTCCAAAATCCATAATTAAATCCGTTCAAATGGATTCTAAAAGCTATCCTTTGTGTTTGAGGGGAGCAATGTGATTGTTGTAATTAAGGGAGGGATGCTTTCCTGATTTCTTCTTTATTGATACCTTTTTCTCTCATTGCCTTGTCTGGGGGGGGGGACTGATTTTCTGAGAGGACTGCCACCTTTTATCCATCTCTTTAATGGTTTCTCTGGCTCTTTGCTTTATTTCCTTTTCCTTATCCTGCGAATGGGAGTTAATCAAGCCTTCTGCAAGAACTTTAGTGGGAGTTCTTGGGGCCCGATATTGTACTTGAAGAAAAATAGCTAAATCTTTTTTCAATGTCTCTACATCATGTTGGATGGCAATTAATTGTTCAAATATTGAAACCACCATTTGCGCTGTGAGAAGGCATTGCTTTGCCATAAACTCAGTTGAATTTTCCCACGGTAAACTCTCTATACTCTGAATTATCTGGCTGTTGGTCGCCTTTTTTTGCCTTTAGCTCAGCCTCAATAAAGGAAGTTATTGGGCTAGTTGTTTGTGAGAAGAGCTGGCTTTCATTTTGTTCCCCCCCACCAGATCGGAAAAGTCTAGTAAATGCTGTTTTGCCATATCTTTTTGTCGGTCCCTGTCACTGCCCCTTCATTTAATAACCAAGAAAGAAACCACTCAACTCCATATTTCAGAATTAAGTGTACTTTTACTGGCTACAAACGATTAGAAGCAAAGCAAAGCTGAATCTGAATAAAAAGGCGTGAAAGCAATAGATATCAATACATGATTCATTCCCCTCCCCTTCGTACCCCAGTCCATAGTCCAATCATATTTCACCCAACTGTCAGGTGGGAGACATCTTCAAAAATCATCATCAGGATGGAATGCTGGACAGTTGGCCTCGGCGGGAAACTCCCTTCCTTCCACATGCGCAAAGAGATGGTGAGAATAACTCCCTAATAAACAGTCCTCCAGTACAGAATGATTCCCTTCCCAAATACCATGCCCCCCTCCCTGTTTCAATGGCAGCTGAAAAGCAGCAGCGAAGCAGAGGCTGACAGTCCCGTTCTATTCTCTCCAGATTGTTGGAGATTGGGGGGGGGGGGTTAGTTATACTTACAGATCTCTCACCAACAAAGAGCTCCTCAATTCTTCATTGTTTTGCTGTCTTCACTGGAGGGAGAGATCCTGGGTTGGTGCCATGGCGTTTCTTTCTTTTTCCCATGCTTTTTTAATTCTTCGGTAGCAACAAAAGTTTTTGTTTGTATTATGTTCTATGCTGTTATCTCCACCAAAAAATGTTAATTAAATAAAAAAGAATCCAGGCTGACATCCGGCCCTCCTCCAGAAAAATATGGTCACGCCTGCAGAAACAAACAAACAAACAAACAAACAACATGACATAGAAGAGAAAATGGGAAAGGGGGAAATTAGAAATTCGAAGTGAGGTCAGGGCTTGTTGGGGTAAGCAGAGTAGAACTTGCGGAGCAGACGAGGAGCCCGCACATGGGATTTATCAACCCATTCAGTATGAGAAGGGGGGAAATGTTTCCAAGCCACAAGATACTGAATACGGTTCCTCCATTTACAAGAGTCCAAAATTTCTCGAACCTCAAAGTGTTGCTCACCCTCAACCAGAAGCGGAGCAGGTGGAGGCAGAAAAGGAGCCCTCAATGGAGAAGTACATTCTGGCTTCAGGAGATTAACATGAAAAACAGGATAAACACGGTTGAGATATTTAGGCAATTGGAGACGGACGGAGACAGGGTTGATAATCTTGATAATCAGAAATGGGCCAATGTATTTGGGACCCAACTTTTTAGACTTTTGAGTGGTCTGAAGAAACTTAGTGGATAAATAGACACAATCACCAACTTTATAGTCATTAGATTTTGCCCTTTTCCTATCTGCCTATCTGTTTCTTGTGTGCACAGTGTGCAGCATCCAGCTCCCAGTACATTAAAGGCCACATCTCTCGGAGGCGATCACTCCACTTGGAGAGGGATGACACCTGTGGTTTCTCGCGAGGAATCTCAGGGATAGGCACAAAATCATGTCCGTAAACCACCCTGAAGGGTGTAAAACCTGTGCTACCGTGCACTGAATTGTTGTATGCCACCTCAGCATGAGGCAACAATTCCACCCAATTATCTTGCTGGTAGTTGATGAAACAATGAAGATATTGTTCCTCTCGCAGGCCCCATTAGTCTGAGGGTGGTGGGCGGAGCTCAACCCCTGGGCAGAGCCAATCAACTTCAGGAACTCTTTCCAAAACAATGAGGTGAACTGGACCCCCCTATCCGAAATGATGCGGTCCGGAACCCCATGCAAGCGATAGACATGTGTGATGAACAACTTAGCCAGGGATTTGGCAGATGGGATCTTGGAACAAGGAATAAAATGAACTTGCTTGGAGAATAAGTCAGTGACAACCCAAATCACTGTATTCCCCTGACTCTCTGGAAGTTCAACAATGAAATCCATAGAGATCTCCTGCCACGGTGCTTCAGGGTGGGCTACCGCCTGGAGCAATCCCTGGGGTTTACCCGGTGGGCGTTTTGCTGCAGCACAAGTGGGGCAACTAGCCACATAAGATTCAATGTCTTTTTTCAATGAAGGCCACCAAAACTGCCTCTTGACGAGGTGTAGGGTTTTTACAAACCCAAAGTGTCCGGCCATGCAAGAGTCAGGAGCACATTGAAGAACCATGGGCCTAATAGATGTAGGAACGTATAATTTAGCACCAATCCAAGCAAGTCCATCTTTCATGGTGCATTCATTCGTATGTTGTCGGAACCACTCATCATTTGTAAGAGCCCCCTTGAGCTTTGTGATGAGGTCTTGTGTGACCTCCAACTTAGAGGTTGCCTGACTTCTGGTGACAACAGGAGTGGCCAGACTTCTCATAGGTATGACAGGCTGGACAACACTGAGTTTCAAACTGTTGTACTGTGGAAGCCTGGACAACGCATCAGCCATAAAAATTTTTCCACCCGGAATATATTTCAAAGTGAAATTGAATCTATTGAAATGTTGTGCCCCACCGCATCTGTTTGGGAGACAATTTCCTGGGGGTCTTTAAGGCCTCCAAGTTCTTGTGGTGAGTCCATACTTCAAAAGGGTGTTTTGCGCCCTCTAGAAAGTGATGCCAGGTCATCAAAGCCCATCGAACAGCAATTTTCTGTTCTGAATTATTATGTTCTATGTATTATGTTATTATGTTCTATGCTGTTATCTCCACCAAAAAATGTTAATTAAATAAAAAAGAATCCAGTAGGAGTATTAAAAATTGATAAAATAAAACCGGGAGGCACTACTGCAAACACACTCCAGCTGCACCGGCTGCGGCTCTGCTCCCCTGCTGTCATGAAAGAGGAGTGTCAGAGAATTCATGACTGGCAGAGACATGGTAACAAGATCAGCCAATGAATAAGCACAGCAACACATTAGCCAATGGGAGCTGAAACAGATTGGAACCTGAAGCTCTGAGTACTATGCTGAGAATTGAAATTAAAACTAGTGCTGAAAACTAAATTGGTCTGCTCTCTGAATTGAAAACTGTCCTCTCCTCTGCTGTTGGTATTGTATATATTTACTTCATGTGTTATATTGTATATAAAGAGAAGTTAATGAATCTTGCTGAATCAGTTATCTGTGTGTGCTTTCTGGATGTGATTTCTGCAACAAATCTGGATGGATGGATGGACAGATGGACAGATGGAAGGAAGGAAGGAAATGAGAAGGAGGGAGGTAAACAGGATGGAGGGAAGGAGGAAGGCGGTGGGAATGACAAGGAGGGAGAGAGGAAAGAAGGAAGGAAAGAAGGGAAGGAAGGAAATGTGGGGGGTTGGAGTGAGAGAGATGGAGGGTCGGAGGGAAGTCCTGCCTTAGCACTTGGCTACCAGCAGCCCTGCTGCCCTTTCACCATCTCCTTGCCACCTCCTCTTGGCCTCTCCTGGTGGTCTCTCATCCTATCATTGAGGAAGCTTTGGTTACATACACTTTGCCCTCCAACACTCACCATGAGCAACCTGGCCCAGGAGAGTGAGCACAGCAGCAGCAGCCTCAAGGAGGAGGTAAGCATAGCCAGGTGCCCCCTCAGGGAAGCAGGGTTTTTCTGGGTTGGGTCCTGGTGTCATAAAGCTTGAGGGCCAGGCTGGGAGCTTGTCCTCTGCTGCCCAGTGCCCCAGGCAGCCTGTGCCGCCATCCTCCACGTGGCCTGAGAAGGACAGCAAGGCTCCTCTGGTGGACTAGACTTTGGCGCTCACCCTAGTCTTGCCTTCCTCTGCTGGAGACCTCCGGATCCCCCCTTCTATCCTTGCCTGGCCCCCACAGGAGCTGGAGGATGACACTGTTGCATGTGGAAGTGCAGATCTCTGGAGAGGAGGAGGGAGTGGTGGTGGAGCTGCATGAGAGAAGGCTGCCCCAAGAAGCCAGCATTGTTACCATACATGATTGGAAACCGGGATTCCCTTTTGAGAAGAATTGGTGTCCCTCATACTGGACCTGGGAGCACTGCTCCCCTGCCTCCATCTCTTGCTCTCCAGAGGAAACTGCTTCATGCAATCTTTCTCCTCTGCTCTTAAACATGCAGCAACATTGTCCTCCACCTCCTACTTTGCTGAAGGGGGCACCAGACAGGGAAACACAATTAATGACTGGAATTGGGAGAATAATGTCTCCTTTGGCATGCTGTGCACATGCACACACACAAACACACACACACACATACACCATTACAAACTTGGAGACTCTTATCCACATCTGATCTTATAAACTGCCAATCATGCCTGGACCTGGGGAGAAGGTCCTCTCCTTCCTCTGTGGATAAAAGTTCCCAAACTTGTATTATGGTGTATGTGTATGTGTGTGCATGTGCACATGCTTGGCTGCCAGCAATTTGGGGAGGTGAAGAACTTGTGGGCACCAAATTGTCCCTATGTCGAGTTAGCCAGTGTGACTTGTTCCATCATGACCCAAACATCCCAAGTCAGCTGTGCCCAGTGAGCAGCATCAAGCCAGCCATTCCCACATGGCCACACCCACCCATGTCCACCTAGTTATGGTGACCCACTACTGACCCTTTGAGGGCAACCATAGTGCTGATGCAGCCCTCAGTGAAATTGAGTTTGGCATCCCTGCTTTAATTATACAGGATTATTGCAGGAGAAATAGTAAGAACTGGTTTTGCCTTAATCTGTGCTGAAATGATATACTGAATAAAGTTTTGCCCAAAACAATTGGGTCATCTCGATTGTGCTTGATCAGTTGGGTTTATCAGTCGGAACCTTGACATGCTGCAATAATTTGTATAGCTTTATCTATTGTTTTATGAATTTTATCATCTAGCTACAAGGAAAGTCAGTATCACCAGCCTCCACAACAGATGAGTGATTGAAGATGAAAATGACTTTTTATGACTATTTCATCTCGTGCATAGGGATCGTGCCGTGGGCTCGACTACATGCCAGGGAGCTCCAGTGGTTCCTACTTCCACACCAGAGAGCCGGGACGAGCGACACCAACTTCAGGATTTGGGTGTCACCCCAGGTGCTGCTATCCTTTCGTTGGTGGCTGTCCCCAGCCTTGAACAGGGGATGCCTCTTCAGAGAATCAGCAAGAAGGATTCTCACCACAGACGCAAGTCTCTTCGGCTGGGGGGCAAACCTGGAGAACCAGATCGCCCAGGGCCGCTGGACTCCAGCAGATTTGCGCAACAACATCAACTGGCTGGAACTCAGGGCCATCCATCTGGCCCTCCTCCACTTCAGGAACACGGTGACCAGACATCACATCCTAGTCCTGATGGACAACGTAGCGGCCAAGGCCCATGTAAACAGACAGGGTGGCACCCACTCCAAGGCCCTTCGCGACGAGGCCCTGCGACTGGGGAATCCATCAGAGCACAACTCCGGAGCAGAAAACCAACAAGCAGACTGGCTCAGCAGGGAGACAATCGACAACGGGGAGTGGCAACTCCATCCCTCAATCTTCCAACAGATCTGCGAGAGGTTCGTACATCCAACGGTGGATCTCTTCACGACCCCACAGAACGCCCAGCTGCCAGAATTCATATCGAGGTTCCCATCCAAGGGAGCCATGGACACGGATGCCCTTCGGTGCAGATGGCCACCAGGTCTTCTCTATGCCTTTCCTCCCCTTCACCTCATTCCTGCGGTCCTGAGGAGGGTGGTGATGGAGGGAGCGGAGGTAATAATGGTGGCTCCCTTTTGACCTCGCCGCCCCTGGCTGGCAGACCTCGTGGATCTGTCCACAGCCCCTCACTGGAGGATCCCAGCGGGGGAGGTGTCCCTGCACCAGGGGTCACTGGAGCATCCGGATCCGGAGTGGCTTCATCTGACCGTCTGGCGATTGAGCGGGAACAACTAAGGGAGGCCCAATTTTCTGAGAGTGTCATCAGGACAGTAGAGGCATCCAGGAGGCAGTCCACCACCTGCATCTACAACGCTTCCTGGGTGGCCTTTGCAGACTGGTGCCGAGCTAAGGGTCTCCGCCTAGGTTCGGTCTCTGTTCCACAGGTCCTGGACTTCCTCCAGGAGGGTCACGAGAAGGGTCTGGCCACCAGTACCCTGAGACGACAGGTCTCCGCCCTCTCTATGGTTTTGGGGGGGGTGAACACTCCCCCCTTGTCCCAGCATCCGGTACTAAAGCGCTTCTTCAAGGGGGCGGCGAATCTGAAACCCTCAGTGGTCCATCGATTCCCCACTTGGGACCTTCCCAGGGTTCTCCAGGCCCTGACGGAAGCACCGTTTGAACCTTTGAGGGAGGTTTCCCTTCAGCTTCTGACCCTTAAGGTCATTTTCCTGGTCGCCATCACTTTGGCCAGGAGAGTGTCTGAGATCAACGCTCTTTCCAGCAGGGCGGATCTCTGCACCTTTTTAGATAACCGGGTCATCCTCAGACTCGACCCCGCGTTCATGCCCAAGGTCAACTACCCGTTTCACAGGGCTCTAGAGATAGTTCTGCCAGATCTCTGTCCCCATCCCTCCGGGGAGAGGAAGAGATCCTGGCACAAGCTGGACGTCAGAAGAGCCTTGCACATATACCTGAAGCGCACGGCCCCCTTTAGGCATTCAGAGGCCCTCTTCGTGTCCTACCAACCTTCCTCCCGGGGAGCTAGGGTCTCTCCAGCCACCATCAGCAGATGGATTGGTGTCTATCAGAAAAGAAAGTGAAATCATATTCCTCTGTGTTTCTTTCTCGCCAAATATCTCTCAATTCAAAGTCGTCCATCATGTCAAAAAAAGGTTTGGGTAGCTTTGCTCGCATCTTAGTATTTGGGCGAGAAGTCTTCTTATCTCTTTTAGTGTCTATCACACCATTCCAATCACCCAATAGTATACAGGACCTATAGTCCCACTGTACTAATTTGGCATGAAGATTTCTATAGAATCTGTCTTGCTGTTGATTAGGAGCATAAATTCCCAAAAGTAATGTCGTTTTCCCTTCTAGGATTAGATCTAACGCGATATATCTTCCGAAGGGATCTGCTTCAATTAATTCAGTTTTCATGTCTTTTCTTAAGTATACAACTATACCATTTTTCTTTTCCATAGCAGAAGCTACAAAATGTTGACCAAGTTTTGAGTTAATCAGATATTTTTGATCAGTTGATTTGATATGAGTTTCTTGCAAACAAATTATGTCATTCTTAAACTGTTTAAGATAGTGAACTATTTTCTTTCTCTTCTGTGGAGAATTCAATCCATTGACATTCCATGTTAAGATCTTAGTTGTCATCTTTGGTTGGCTGAAGCTTTTTTAGAGCTTCCTGCATGGCCTGTT
Source organism: Thamnophis elegans (assembly GCF_009769535.1). Classification (NCBI taxonomy): domain Eukaryota; kingdom Metazoa; phylum Chordata; class Lepidosauria; order Squamata; family Natricidae; genus Thamnophis; species Thamnophis elegans. The sequence goes on along the minus strand of NC_045546.1, from coordinate 61,383,679 downwards.
TAATCTTAGGCCTAGCTCCTCCCACTGCTTCCAGACTTGTTGCTGTAGCTCCTTGATCAATGGCCAGTGATTGTTGAGGTTGTTGCCTTTTAGCTTGTTTCTCCATTCGTCTAGTAATCATACGGCTAGGTCTTCGTTCCATAACACCTTGCGCTTCTAGGAGAGAGAGATGCTCCATCTTATCTGATAGTTGTGTAGTTTGCTGTCTGTCCTGTCCTTCTTGTGGTCTTTCTCCAGATCCAGATGATGCAGGATGTCCAGCCTTCAAAATATTATGGTAAAAATCTCGGGCTTTCCATACGGAGTTGAGGTGATATCTTTGCCTATCAAATGTAAGGATAATACCAAATGGTGCGTCCCATCTATACTGTATCTGACGGTTTCTGAGTTCTTCGACTAAAAAAGCATAGTCTCTCCTAGCTCTTAACATTTGAGGTGGTATCTCTTTCAAAACAATCAGGTCTTGACCGCCAATTTGGAGCTTAGTGTTATAAGACTCTTGTAGTATCGTGTTTCTGAGCTCTCTTGTAGTGAAGTATATAACGATGACTCGAGGAAGCTGTTTCTGCTTTGCCACTCAAATGAGAGATATAAACGAGACTGGAAAAAATGGATTGACTATATACAAAATAAATACGGGACCAAGAAATTCCAGTTAGCCTATGCTTAAGATCAGAAACGATTTAAATTGTTTAAAGTTAGCTCAGCAAGAAGAAGCTAAGATCAATGTAGAGATGTTATTAATTTATTTCTTTTTTCTCAAAAGATTTTAGACTGGGTTTGTTAAAAATCCATACCGTGTACGGGTTCTGGGAAGTCAGGGGGGGAAGGAGGAGGGGGGTTGGGGGGAGGGTGGAGGGAGGGAGGGGTATACATTAGGCTAGACAAGAATTTGGTGGTAAACTAGAACTATTTTGACACAAAAAAAAAAATTGTACTCCGATGTCTCACTGATTGAGGAATGATGAAATGTTTGTTTTAAAAGAAAATAAAACTTTTGAATTTCAAAGCAGATGGATTAGAGTGGTCATCTCTCAGGCCTACGGGGCTCGGGGACTCCAAGTCCCAGAGGGCATCACAGCGCACTCTACCAGAAGTGCGGCCACCTCAGCAGCCTGGTCCACCCAGGCACCCATAGAGGAGATCTGCTGAGCAGCCGCCTGGGCTTCTCCACCCTTTATTAAGCATTACAGGCTAGACCCCTACGCCTCAGCGGAGGCTGCCTTCAGCAGGAAGGTATTGCAGGGAGTCCTGGACTCTCCAGGGGGCTCAGGCCCATCTTATCCCTCCCAGGACATCTAGCTTTGGTATGTCCCATTGGTTACTCCTCCCACACCTTCTCTTCGGAAACTGGCAGTTGGACTTACCTGAACTGCATGTTTAGAAGAAAGGTGTGGGAGGAGTCACTTCTCCCCCGTGCAGGGCGCCCAGCGCCTAGGGGGCCTGAGTGAGTCCAGGGTCAGCTATAGCAGTTAGGAAGGATATGTGTTGGCTGTTCTTGTTTGTCCTTCCTTTCAGGTGTTCTGCTACGATCCATCGATTAATCTGGGGAAGTCAGAGGAGGACCGTAGCTGTGGCCTCGAAAGATTACCTCAGTCTCCTAGGCAAGAGGGCTGGGTTAATACCCATTGGCTATTCCTCCCACACCTTTCTTCTAAACATGCAGTTCAGGTAAGTCCAACTGCCATTCTCCAAACTAATCAAAATTTCCACTATCGGTTCTCCAGAATTGGGTGTCCAGTTGATGTCAGGAATCCCTGCTGCATGGCAGGGCCCTTGTGGCATGTCAAACCCCAAACTGTATCATGAATGTAGATGATAGTAGATTGGTTTCATACACTTGAGTCAGCGCTACCAGTTCCGTGGCTTGAGTGCTACATGACAGCAATAGCGGGGAAGCCCAAATAATCTCATGGAGGGAGATGAATACTGCACCAGTGGCTCAGATTCTGTCATGCAAGTAAGATGACCTGTCAGTAAAGACATCCAGGTTCAGATTCTGCAGGGGCATTTCTGTCAGGTCAGGTCATGGCAGCTCAGTCTCCTGGACTAGGTGCAGGCAGTCATCCAGGATAGAGTCTGAATATTTGGTCAGCAATAGGGTTGCTGGGTTCAGTGTGGAGTATCGTTCAAAGATGATGTGGTCGGTGGTGAAAAGCTCAGCTTGCACAGTGCTAGCCACTGCTGGGTAAAGGCTTGGGTTTGGGATTTTAAAATGATTGCAAATATGCCATGTGGCACCCTTAGCATAAGAGGAATAACTTCTTTTTTGAATAACTTCCAAAACCAGAAAAAAAATAACCTCCAAAACCAGAAAAACTAAATTACCCATAATAATAAAGAAGCTCCAACTCCCCAACCCCCCAAAAAAGCCTCTTAGGCAAAAAAAACCCAGAACTGGCTAGCAAACTTTAAAAGCTGCTACAAAAATATATGCCACCATATAAAGACTAAATGCACCAATTATCACATCAAACAAGAGTAAAGCCACCTGCGCATGAAATCCACCCATGCTTTCTATTATTTTGTAAACAACAAACTTAATGGGGAGGGAATGGGGATTTTGCAGTATTCTTCCCCTAGAGTGGGGTAGGAATGGAGATTTTGCAATCTCCTTCCCCTGCTATGCCCACCAAGCCACACCCACCATACTGGTAGTGAACAAATTTGAATTTCACTACTGCTTGGGATCCATCCCACCCCTAAAAAGACCTAACAGTAAACACTGTAATGATAAAATCAACCTCTTTAACACATTCTTCAATTCAGTCTTTGTAAACAGCAATGGCTCATGGCCCACATTTCCTAGTCGTACCACAACAAATTACAACGATCATATCAGTTTTACAGAAGATAATGTTGAAAAGGCACTATGCAGCCTAAAACCATCTCTATTGATTGGACCTGATGGACTATGTGCCTACTTCTTAAAAAAAGCCAGAACCTCTAAGCATAATCTTTGAAAAATCTTTCAGGACTAGCTCCTTACCCAACCTATGGTCACTAGCCATGGTCATCCCTATGTTCAAAAAAGGAGACCTCACTCAGCCTAGTTGAAAATTATAGACCAATCTCTTTATGTTGTGTCACCTGCAAAGTCATGGAATCAATCATAAACCAATCCATTACCTTCCACTTAGAGACAAACAACCTGCTCTCTAACAAACAATTTGGTTTCAGAAAAAAAATGTCCTGTAATCTGCAACTCCTACACTGCAAAAACATATGGATTACACAACACAACCAGGGAAAAGCAATAGACTTTTACATAAACTTCTTTAAAGCCTTTGATTCAATGGTTCACAACAAACTACTTCTAAAATTAAAATCTTATGGCATTTCTGGACGCCTGCACAATTGGATAGCAGCATTCCTGTCTAACAGGCAACATGCGGTCAAAATAGGGAGTGCCCTATCAAATTATGTACCTGTTAACAGTAGTGCCCCCCCCCCCCAAGGCAGCATTTTAGGACCAACACTCTATACTTTACATAAATGACCTTTGTAATCATATTATAAGCAACTGTGTTCTCTTCACTGATGGTGTAAAACTATTCAACACCACTGTCAATGCTTCTACCATTCAAAAAGACCTTCACTATGTGTCAGAATGGTCAAACAATTGACAACTTCAAATCTTACCAACAAATGGTCTGTCTTATACATTGGCAAAAAATATATATCAGAAAACAAAATACAAACTGGGTGGATATGACCTTGTAGACGACCCCGACTCTGTCAAGAACCTTGGAGTACTCATCTCAAATGATCTAAGTGCCAAAGCTCACTGTAACAGCATTGCCAAAAAGGCATTAAGAGTTGTTAACCTAATCCTGCATAGCTTGTTCTCCGGTAATACTGAACTGCAAACTACGGCATACAAAGAATTGCTAGACCAATTCTTTAATACAGCTCATCTGTCTGGAACCTGCACTGCATATAGGACATTAATACAATTGAGCAAGTCTAGAGATATGTCACGAGCAGAGTCTTCCAAACCTCTGCTTCCAGCAGAATACCTTATGCCACCAGGCTTGAAATTTTGGGCCTAGACAACTTAGAACTATGCCACCTGCAGTCTGACCTAACTGTAATACATAAAATTATCTGCTACAATGTCCTGCCTGTCAATGACTACTTCAACTTCAACCATAACAATAAACGAGCACATAATAGATACAAACTTATGGTAAATCACTCCAAACTTGATTGCAGAAAATGCAACTTCAGCAACAGAGTAGTCAGTGCCTGGAATGCACTACCTGACTGTGGTTTCTTCCCCAAATACCCACAACTTTAACCTTAGACTGTCTACTGTTGACTCATCCCATTCCTAAAAGGTCTGTAAGTGGCAGGCATAAGTGCACCAAACTGCCTACTGTCCCCATTTCCTAATGTCCCCATTTATTTGTATTCATTTCATGTATTCATAATCATGTTTATACTTATAACTATTATCTTATACATGCTTGACAAATAATAAAAAAAATGTTTAAGAAAGGCTGGCCGAGGACTATATCCTTTCACTGTTTCACAATCTCTATGGTTGTGGCCATAGCTCACAGGCATGGGACAGTTCCTCCAGCTGCTGGGTCCAGCTGAATAGAGTAGTAGGCTACTGGCCAAGGTATGAGCGCAAGTTCTTGGGCTAACACCCCTGACCCCACTCCCGGCTTTTTGTGGATGAATACTACAAAAGGTTTTGAGTAATTGGATAGACCTAACACTGGGGCTGAAGTTAGGATGTGTTTTATTTTCTCAAAACCTTGGTTTAGGCACTTTGTCCACTCTACAGAGTCTGCCATTTCTTTTGTTATTAATTGGACAAAGGGTTTGGCTAGTTCCACAAATGATGGAATTCATCATTTGGGGAACTAGGCGGCAGAACCTTAGAACCCCCAAAAGAGCCCTGATTTGTCACTTAGTCCTAGGGGACCTATTAAGTCCCCTGCTTAATATGGTCTTAACCCGTTCTGAGGCTAGCTTATGAGAGATAGCCCAGAGAGATAAATAGCCTAGGTAATTCACTTTTTGCAGGTATTGGAGCTTTGTAGATGAAACCTTATGCCCCTTCTCTGCTAGGCAGCAAAGCAAGTGAAATATCGGCTTGATATCCCTTTCAGTTTCTGATGCTAGTACCATAACAAATCATCAACATATTGAACAAGGGTGGAATTTTGTGGCAGGTGCATAGATGACAAGTCTGTCCTCAGAATTTGTGAAAAAAGGGTGAGTGATTTGGTATACCTCTGGGGAAGGCGAGTCCAAGTGTATTGTGGGTCTTCCCATATAAAAGCAAACAGATATCAAGAGGCTGGATCAACCAGTATGCTGAAGAAAGTTGCTAAGAGGTCAATTGTGGTAAATACGGTTGCTGTAGCTGGTATTCCAGTAATTATGGTGGCAGGGTTTGACACCATTGTGGCCCTGGGTATTACATATGAGTTCACAAGCCTGAGGTCATACACAAAGCAAAAGATAGGTTTTCCCTCAAACTGAATTTTTTTTCAGCAAGGTAGGGGCCCTAACATAGTGTTTAGTGACCCATTCATTTTGGGATGAGAGTAGATGCTTCCAAGCAACTAAGTATTGGGTTTCCCCCTTGTGGATCCTAGAGTCAAGAATTCCCTTGATTTGAAAGTGTTGTTTACCTTCTATTGTGATAGGAACAGGTGGTGTAGGTGCAGATGGTCTGAGGGATGAGATTACCTCTTGTTTGAGTAAACTAATGTGAAATACTGGGTGGACTTGCCTGAGTGTCTTTGGAAGGAGTAGTTCTACTGTTACTGGATTGATGACCCTATTGAAAGGAAATGGTCCAATAAACTTTGGCCCTAATTTCTTTGATGGCTGTAATGATTTCAGGAATTTTGTAGATAAGTATACTCTATCTCCAACGTGGAAAGGTTTGGGTTCCATTCTTTTCTTGTCAGCTTGAATTTTAAAAGCCTCTCTAGCTTTCTTTAAAGCTAATCTAACTACTGGTCATGTGTTTTGTAAAGTGTCCATCCACTCCTTAAGTGAGAGGATAGCGGGTTCTTCTGTGGGTAGTTCAGGCAGGTGGCTGAAAATCTGGCCTGTTGCTACTCTAAAAGAAGTAAAACCAGTACTTGAATATACAGAGTTATTGAATGCTACTTCCACAAAAGGTAAAAGTTCAATCCAGTTATCCTGTTGAAAATTAATAAAACATCTTAGCTATTATTCTAGTACTGAGTTAGTCGACTCACATTTTTTGTTAGTATATGCATGGTGCCAAGTAAGCTTAAAAATGCCCTCCAAAATTTTGTGGTGAATTGAACCCCTCTGTCTCTGTGGGGCTCCATGAAGATGATAAATGTATATCAGGAATAACTTGGCTAGACTTTTGGCAGTTGGGATCATATGGCAAGGTATAAAATGTGCCTGTTTTGAAAACAGGTCTGTTATGATCCAAATGACAGTACACACTTTCTGACAGTTCTACAATAAAATTCATAGCAATCTCTCTCCAGGGTGCTAAAGGTTCAGCTATCTTTTGTAAGAATCCTGGGGTTTCCCTTTGATGTATTTTAGCTGCCAAACAAGTAGGAGTTAACTACATACCTCTCTGTCCTTTTTTACTGATGGCCACCAAAATTGTCTTTTAATTAGGTGTAAAGTTTTCACAAAACCAAAGTGTCCAGCTAATTTGGAATCATGGAGACTTCCCATTAAGTGCAGTCTTTGGCCAGCTGGAACATACACCTTCCCTCCCACCCAAGCTAAGTTATCTTCCATCAGGCAGCTGGATTTGTGGCTCAAAAACCATTCATCGGTGGCCAAAGCTTGTTTACGTTTGGATGGTGTCCTTGTCCATCAAGGTTTCTTGTTTTACCTGGGATCTGGTAATTACTTTAGCAGCTAGTTGATTGTTTTGTACTGTGTGTTTGATTACGTCTGGCTTCATATTGCAGTTTCTTGGATAGTGATCTGCCAGAAAGTTTTTTCCCTGGGGAGATATCTGAGTGTAAACTCAAACTGTTTAAAGTACTGAGCCTATTGTATTTGTTTTGGGGAGAGTTTCCTTGGGGTTTTGAGGGCTTCTAAATTTGTATGATCTGTCCAGACTTCAAAAGGGATCTTACTCCCCTCTAGGAAATGCCTACAGGTTAAAAGCACCCGCCGAACTGCATAAGGTTTTTTTCTCCCAAATGGCCCACCTCTGCTCAAGTCTCATTTAACTTTTTGGATGTGTAAGTACATGGTTGTAATTGGTCTTACTCATTTTTCTGAAGCAGGACTGCCCCTATTGCCACATCGCTGGCATCAGCTTGTATGATGAACAGTTTCTTTGTGTCTGGGTGCTTTAGAATTGGCTCTGCTGAAAACAGCCATTTAAGTTTTTCAAATGCAGCTTGGTATTCCATTGTCCAGTTCAATGGCGGCTTTGGTTTTGGATTACCCTCCCCCTCCATTTTTAAAAGCTTGGTGATGGGGAGGGCAATCTGGGCGAAAGTGGGGATAAACTGGGAGTAAAAATTGGCAAATCCCAGGAAGCTTTGTAACTGTTTATGTGTGTGGGGTAGTTCCCAATCAAGTAACGCCTGCACATTTAAAGGGTCCATTTCTACATCTTGGTTTGAAATGTGATATCCTAAAGAATTAATGCTTTTTTCTTGGTGGAATTCAAATTTAGAGAGTTTAGCATAAAGTTTGGAAGATCAGAGTTTGTTTAGAACAGCCCAAACTATTTTTACATGTTCTGCTTTGGTCTCGGTACATAACAAAAACTCATCTAAATAAACCAAGACCCCCTTATACAAATGCTCATGTAGCAGTTTGTTTATTAATTGCATAAACACTAGGGGGGGGTTGTATCCCAAATGGGAGTACTTGAATTGATATCATTCAAGGGGGGTGTTAAATGCTGTCTTCCTCTCGTCCCCCTCCTTAATTCTGATGTGGTAGTAAGCCTCCTCCCTTAAGTCCAGCTTTGATTTTTTTCCCCTTTAGCAAGGTGTGCTAGGATGTCTTTCATAAGGGGGAAGGGTACATGTTCTCCACACTGATAGTGTCAGCACTCCTCCATTGAATAATTAGGAAAGAAAACCATGAGACTCCATTGATAGAAATCAAGTGTACTTTTACTAATTATAAATCATCAGAAGCGTAGCAAAGTGAAGACTGATTATTTAGGCATGAAAGTGAATGATATATAGAATAACCCATTCCCCACCCCTTGGCATCCCAGTTACAGTCCAATCATAATTCTCCCAAGTGTCAGGTGTGAGATAACTTCGAAAGGCATCACCAAGATGGAATGTCGGTGCCGTTGGCCTTGGCGGGAAACCTCCTCCGCATGCGCAGTAAGACAGGCAGCATAACTCCAGAATCTTCCTCCAGCACAAGTAGTAAATCCCTCCCAAATACCATGCCCCCCTCCCCGTTTCAATGGCAGCCGAAGCAGCAGCAAAACAGAGCCTGACATCCGGCCCTCCTCCGGAAAAAAGCGGTCAGGCCTGGAAAATGACAAAACACAAACAAACAGATGAACAACAAAAAACAGAAAAAGAAAAAGGGGGGGAGAGAAAGTCAGGAAGGAGAGTCAACTAGGGTTTGTCAGGATAAGCAGAATAGAACTGGCGGAGCAGCTGGGGAGCCCGGAGATGGGACTTGTCCACCTACTCGGCATGAGACGGAGGAAAATGCTTCCAAGCCACAAGGTACTGAAGCCGATTCCGCCTTCGCCAAGAGTCCAATATTTCCCGGACCTCAAAATGCTGTTCACCATCAATCAATAGGGGGACAGGTGGCGGATCCACTGGCAGACGTAAAGATGAACAACGAATGGGTTTAATGAGATTAATGTGGAAAACAGGATAGACACGGTTGAGGTGCTTGGGTAGCTGTAAGCGAACCGAAACAGGATTGATGACCTTGATTATGGGAAACGGGCCCACATACTTAGGCCCTAACTTCTTTGATTTCTGCGTAGTTTGAAGGAACTTTGTGGATAGATAAACTTGGTCACCCACCTTGTACTGATAAGGTTGAGCAAGTTTCTTATCAGCCTGTTTCTTATGCGCGCGATGCGCAGCATCCAAAGTATGAAGTGCTAAAGGCCAAATATGCCGCAACCACTCACTCCACTCGGAGATGGATGAAACCTGTGGCTGCTCAAGAGGAACTTCGGGAATAGGAACAAAGTACTGGCCAAATACAACTCGAAAAGGGGTGAATCCAGTGCTGCTATGTACAGAATTATTATAAGCCACTTCCGCGTGCGGCAACAAGTCCACCCAATCATCTTACTGGTAATTGATGAAACAATGTAAATATTGTTCTAGAACAGAATTAGTCTTGCAAGCCCCATTAGTCTGAGGGTGGTGGGTGGCGTGGCACGACAATACCGCGCTAGTCAATAGAGTGCCGACAAATCAGTGTCGACAAGTAGGTGTCATCATTAGCGTGCCCACAGTACCGCGTCGATATCAGCGCGACGACGGCAGCGCGAAAAAGTGAATGCTTCGAAAGGTTTTTGTATTTTGAAGCTTTTGAATGCTAGGAAAAGTTAATGTTTGTTTTGAATGCTATGAATCTTGAAAGGATTTTGTATTTTGAAGCTTTTGAATGCTAGGAAAAGTTAACGTTTGTTTTGAATGCTATGAATCTTGAAAGGATTTTCTATTTTGAAGCTTTTGTATGCTAGGAAAAGTTAACGTTTGTTTTAACCACAGTAAAAATTAGCGTTTGTTTTAAATGTAAAATGCAGTTTTTGAATGTTTTTTTAATGTTTGTTTTAAATGTAAAATGCAGCTTTTGAATGTTTTGAAACAGTGAAATGTAAATAAAAGTTTATTTTGTTGCATCAAATCAATCAGTTTTGTTGACTAGTTTTATTATTATTTATTTATTATTTTGTGTTATTAAGTTTATTATGTCACTAAATAAGTTAGGTTTAGGGGTTTTATTTTGTTAGGTTTAGGGGTTAGGGTTAGGGGTTACAGAATAAAGACAGTAAAATGTACTACTAAAAGTTTATTATGTTGCATCAAATGGAATAAAGATATTGATTACAGAATCAATAATTCAGTTTGTTATGTCATTAAATAAGATAAAAAGTCAGAACTGGAAGCTTATTATGTCACTAAGTAAGATAAAATACATTAAGATTTAAATTACTCAAAATTATTATGTCAACAAATCAATTAATTTAGAAGTCAATATTATGAGATATTGCACGTAGATAATCTGTACGTTCACGCCCTGCATATGTTGGCAGAATTGCAGCAAGACGTCTTGAAAGTTGTATATATTTAGATTTGCTGCCTGGTTGACTGTTGGTGATTCCGCTTTGAATTCGTTTGATGTCTTGCTCATGGCGGAAATGATGAAGCAATGTGTAAATGGTTGGATGGTGGCATGCTACAGATGATTGGAAAGCGTGATGCCAACCCTCGATAGAATTATTTGTTCGTGGCAAGCCATTAGCAACACGTTCTCGCATGTTCCACATAGTGATAGGAAACAACGGATTAGCTCTTCGATTGCGTCTCCAACGGCCAATGTAATTATCTTCCCAGTAATCGTAAATATTTTGTAGATTGCCAGGTTTAGTGTCATTCAGTTCATCGAAGGCAGAGCCAACATCTTCCGGAGGAATGAAACTAAGTGCAATCAGCATCTTTGAGTACATTTTAAAGTTATCATCATCACGATATAAATTGGATAACCCTTCATTTTGTATACGACGCCATAAGGACTGACCAAGGTGAAACAGACAACCAAGTATGGTAGCATTTGGAAATACAGTTGTCAGTGCATTCATAGTTGATATTTCAAAATCTATTAGAATGCTGACATGCGTGACAGAAGGTTGCAGTTCAATTACCTTGCGGAAAACCCTCTCATAGTCAGCCTTTCATGAGAACATATATTAGTGGAATTGAGCGATTGTCAATTAAAGAATGAATGGTAAATACCTGGAGAAATATTTCAGGCGCTACCTTGAATGTTCCATCCATGAACCAGTGTGGATATTCCTCCAACAATTTCAAATTTGCTGCAGTCCCAAACATAAACATTCTGTTTGTTTCTTGATCACCCGAATCCCAGAGAAGAAAATTTTCTGAACGTGTTGTCACCTTCAGAGAGTCTGGAATAATAATTCCTTGAACACATTGTGGCCTAGGATTGGTGACATCAGGCCTCCTCCATTTTCGCTGTATAGTATGCTGGCTTGCTGAAAAGGATGGCAAAAGATGGGCTGCTTCTAGTGAGACTGTGCTACTGAGAATAATTTGGCGTGGTTTTTCGACACTGTTTTCCGCTCTTTCGAGTATAGTTGCTTTTACTTTCTCACTTTCATTTTTGGCAGTGTCTGGAGCGTGCATATGTTCAGTAGATGTTACTGAACATATGCTGTCTTCATCTTAAGTCTGCCTGCACACTCTTTTTTAATGCACCTCCATGAAGAAGACTTATCTAAATTTAATTTGTCCTGTTGGTATCTATAGCCTTCATAGAATAAATGAGGTTTGCTTTTTGTGACTTTATCATCTCCATGCAGGTTTTGCACAGCTTGAGATTGTGTCAGCGTTTTAACATTTTAAACAGTTGACACTTGACAGCTTTCTGCAACCAGTATAACCAAGTCTAACTGCAACCTGACAGCTTTCGCAGCGTTTAGAACTGCAACCTGACAGCTTTCACAGCATTTAGAACTGAAACCTGGTTTGACAGTTTCAAAGTGCATGTGCGTTTGACAGCGCGCAATGGTTTGCCATTTGAATTTGACAGCTGCAGCATGTTAGCGCAATTGCGTCTGCGTGCGGTGATGATGCCGCGCTAGCGTCGCATTTGCTCTAGCGATTCGGATGGCATGGATTAGCACTGATATCTCCGCGGATAAGGGCTTCGCGGAATTGTGGTGGAACCAGTGGGCGGAGCTTAGACCCTGGGTGGAGCCAATGCACTTAAGAAATTCTTTCCAGAAGACAGAAGTGAATTGTACACCTCTATCAGAAATGATGCAATCAGGCATGCCGTACAAACGGTAAACGTGAGAAATGAAAAGTTTAGCGAGTGCCTTTGCAGAAGGAATCTTAGGGCAAGGTATAAAATGAACTTGCTTGGAAAACAAGTCAGTAACCACCCATATGACAGTGTGTCCCTGGCTCTCAGGAAGTTCGAAAATGAAGTCCATAGAAATCTCCTTCCAGGGGGCGACAGGGCGAGCTACAGTCTGGAGTAAACCCTGTGGTTTCCCCGGCGGGCATTTAGCGGCCGCACAAACAGGACAGCTGGCAACATAAAGTTCAATGTCCTTCTTCAAAGAGGGCCACCAAAACTGCCATTTCACCAGATGCAGCGTCTTCACAAATCCAAAGTGCCCCGCCAACTTGGAATCATGAGCCCGTTGGAGAACAACAAGACGAAGAGAGGCAGGGACGTAAAGTTTCACTCCAATCCATGGCAAATTGTCTCTCATTGTGCATTCACCTTGATGCTGCTGGAACCAATCATCCTGAGGAAGGGCCTTCTTGAGATCGGAAAGAAAATCTTGAGACACGTCCACCTTAGAGCATGTCTGTTGCCTAGTAACAACAGGAGCAGCAAGGCTGGACGTGGGAACCACGGGCTGGATAACACTGAGCTTAGAGCAGTTGTATTGAGGGAGTCTGGACAAAGCATCAGCCATGAAATTCTTCCCTCCTGGGATGTACTTAAGTGTGAAATTAAAACGATTGAAATGCTGAGCCCAGCGCATCTGCTTAGGGGAGAGCCGCCTGGGAGTCCTCAAAGCTTCCAAGTTCTTATGGTCAGTCCACACCTCAAACGGGTGCTTAGCGCCCTCCAGGAAGTGGTGCCATGTGGCCAAAGCCCAACTTACAGCAAATGCTTCTTTCTCCCAGATCGCCCGTCTCTCCATGTCTGTGAGTTTACGGGAGGTGTAGGCACAAGGTTGTAAATTACCTTGGTCGTTAGTCTGAAGCAAGACGGCCCCCACCGCCACGTCGCTGGCATCAGCTTGAACGACAAAGGACTTGTCCATCTCCAGATGCTTCAGAACTGGCTCCTCGGCAAAAAGTCATTTCAACTTTTCAAAAGCAGCTTGACACTCCATGATCCAATTCAACGGCTTGCTAGGTTTAGGTTTAGGCCCACCTTTGGACTTCAACAAATTAGTGATGGGAAGTGCACTTTTGGCAAAAGAAGGGATGAACTGACGATAGAAATTGGCAAAACCCAAAAATTTCTGTAATTGCCTACGTGTACGGGGCGCCTCCCACTCAGTGACCGCCTTGACCTTAGCGGGGTCCATCTCAACACCAGCGGGGGAGATACAATACCCAAGGTAGTCTAGCTTCTCCTGGTGAAATTCACATTTGGATAACTTGGCATAAAGTTCCGCGGCTTGGAGTTTTTTCAGGAGAATGCGGACCAACTTGACGTGTTCGTCATATGTTTACGTGTAAATAAGGATATCATCTAAATATACAATAACGCCTTTGTAAAGGTGGTCATGCAAGATGTCATTAATCAATTGCATGAAAACTGCAGGCGCCCCCTGCAGGCCAAAGGGCATTACACGGAACTGGAAGCAACCGAGGGGGCAGTTGAAAGCCGTCTTCCACTCATCCCCCTCCTTTATGCGGACCCTACAGTATGCCTCCCTTAAGTCCAGTTTAGTAAAAATGCGGCCTTTTCCCAGTTGGGCCAGCATGTCCTTCATCAGAGGCAAAGGGTAGAGATTATGAGAAGAGATTGAATTAAGGTTCTTAAAGTTAACACACAAACGAAGAGAGCCATCTTTTTTCTCCCTGAATAGTACAGGGGCTGCTACCTTGGGCCTGGCTGGTTCAATGAAACCCCTTTGCAAGTTTTTGTCAATAAACTTCCTCATTTCCTCCATTTCCCTGGGCGACATAGAATATATTTGGGGTTTTGGAAGCGGCACTCCAGGCAAAATTTCGATGGAGCAATCAGTGGGTCTGTGGGGTGGAAGTTTATCTGAAGATTTTTCACTAAAAAACCCCTTTAGGTCCCAATACTCTTTCAGAATCTTTTCTTCCCCCTCAATTTTCTCCTGGCCCCTGGCGGCCAAGGCGGGGCTGGAGCCAGCAGGCTCTGGGGCGTCGGCATCCCCGTCTGGGGCTGTGCTGGTCCGAATACGGAGCCACCCCTCCCTCCAGTTAATGCGAGGGTTCCATTTAGGCTTGAAAGGCTTGGCCTTGCCGGCGGAGCTTCCCTTCCCTTCACCCCTGATGCGGAATGGGGCCCTTTGAGCTGGGGGGGGGTGATCTCTCTGCTTTTTCCTCTTTCACACATTGAAGTCTAATCACGTCTAGCTCAATGTCTGCTGCATTTTCATACCAAGCCGCAACTCGCTTGGGAAAGTGTCTGTTAACGCATTGTTGGTAAATGGACCATGGTATCCTTCTGCGACGGTTGCGAGAGGTGGGGGTGGGAGGCACTGTTTTGCGGTGGTTCTCCTCCTACCTCTCAGACAGGTCGCAGTCGGTGTTCGTTGGAGGACAGAGATCGACCCCAAGGTCCCTCAAGTATGGGGTGCCGCAGGGTTCGGTCCTGTCCCCCCTCCTATTTAACATCTACATGAAGCCGCTGGGTGAGATCATACGCAGGCACGGGATTAAGTATCACCAATATGCAGACGATACGCAGCTGTATCTGTCTGCCCCGTGCCAACTCAGCGAAGCAGTAGAAGTGATGTGCCAGTGCCTGGAGGCTGTTAGAGTCTGGATGGGAGCAAACAAGTTGGCACTCAATCCAGACAAGACTGAGTGGCTTCTGATGTTCCCTCCCAAAGATTGTCCAACTGTTCCATCTCTCAGGCTGGGGGGGCGAAATTATACGCCCCTCAGAGAGGGTTCGCAATTTGGGAGTCCTCCTGGACCCACAGCTGACTCTAGAACACCATCTGTCGGCTGTGACCAGGGGGACCTTTGCCCAGGTTCGCCTGGTGCACCAATTGCGACCCTACCTGGATCGGGAGGCCCTTCTGACAGTCACTCACGCCCTTGTGACCTCAAGACTGGATTATTGTAATGCGCTCTACATGGGGCTGCCCTTGAAGAGTGTTCGAAGACTCCAATTAGTCCAGAATGCAGCCGCGCGAGCGATTGTGGGTGCACCAAGGTACACCCACGTTACACCTATCCTCCGCGAGCTGCACTGGCTACCTATTAGTCTCCGAATCCGCTTCAAGGTGCTGGTCGCTACCTATAAAGCCCTACATGGCATTAGACCTGGGTACCTGAGAGACCGCCTCCTGCTGATTACCTCTCTCAGACCAATTAGATCGCACAGGTTGGGTCTCCTCCGGATTCCATCTGCCAGCCAATGTCAGCTGGTGACTCCCCGGGGGAGAGCCTTCTCTGTTGCAGCTCTGGCCCTCTGGAACGAGCTCCCTGTTGAGATCCGGATCCTTACTACCCTCCCGGCCTTCCGCAAAGCCACCAAGTCCTGGCTGTTCCAGCAGGCTGGGGGGAGCTGAGAAGCATCTACCTCCATAGAAATTGTGAATGTTGGTTTTGTTTTTAATATGTTGTCTTTGTCTTGTTCCCCCTTTTCCCTTGTCTTTTGTAAGCCACCCGGAGTCCTCTGGGAGTGGGCGGCATACAAAACAAATTAATAATAATAATAATAATAATAATAATAATAATAATAATAATAATGACTATGGCACAAACCAGCAGTGGTAATTCCAGTGGTAATTGGCACACTGGGTGCTATTCCAAAAGCACTGGAATTACATTTAAAACAGTTAAAAATTGACAAAATCACCATCAGTCAAATGCAAAAAGCCGCACTGCTTGGATCTGCACGCATATTGCGAAAATACGTTACGACGTCCTAGGCCCCTGGGTGGGGCCCGACTAGTAACCAATGCCAAATCCGGCGAAACAACTGGCCGCTGTGATACAATTGTATAATAATAATAATAATAATAATAACTCCGCCGTTGCCGGTCCCAAGCCCGGATGAGAAAGGAGGAAGGTTGGGATCAGGTTGGCATCTGGTCCCGTAAAAAAAACCCCGCCAACCCATACAATATGGTGAAAAAAACGAATAAGAATTCCATACCGCATCGGTCGTCGCGCGGGTTAACAAGGGCCGCGGCGGATGTTGGGGTCCCTGGACATCCGTCGACAAGTGGGCTACAAGTGGACCAGCCAACAAAACGACAAAAATATAGTGCAGATGAAAACCGTGCCATAATGGCCTGTTACTACAACTCAGAGCCAGAAAAAAGAGGATATTTAAAGCGAATGTATGAATTATGGAAACAACAATATCCAGATTCAAATGTTAGTGAACAACGACTAGCAGATCAAAGGCGATTTATTATACGGAATAAAGTGTTTAGTGAAGTTGAACATGAGGAAATTCAGGCAAATTGCAAAACCCAAAAAACAATATCACAAGCGGAAATAACTGATATTCAAGACACAACTAAAGACACTATAGTAGAACTCCCAGAAGAAGCTCTCAGGGAGGAAATAACATCACCACCACTAGAACCAGTTATCACTGAACCAACTGATGAACTAACTCAAAAACAAAAAGAATTGAAGGATAAGATCATGGAGCATTTTCTGCTTAATGAGGAAAGGCAACGTTTACCATCACTAAAAACTGTGCCTAAGAAAATTTTGGCCCCTATCATGAAAATGGTTAATGCAGTGTTTTCAACAATTGAACCGGGATCCATCTTGGAAACAAACCAGTTAATGTACAGCGCAGCTGTAATAGTCACTAACGAACTAGGCATTAAAATTAAAGTACCTAGTCACACAACAGAAAAAGCATCAAAGCCAAAGTGGAAAATCCGTCTAGAACAAAAAATCAAAAAATTAAGGGCAGATGCTAGTAACTTAAAGAACATGCATGAGCAACGGCTTAAAAACAACAAAATCATAGATCGGCTAATCAGAAGATATAGATTGGATAGAAGAAACATCAATGAAGCTGTAGAGATTGTAAAACAGCAGATAACAGCAACAGCTAGAAAAATTGAAAGATATGAGGCACGAATCATCCAATATAAACAAAATCAGCAATTTCGATCAGACCAACGGCGTTTTTATCAAAGTCTTAATGTGAATGGTGACACCAAAAGTGAAAAACCAGAAAAGCAGGCCACAGTTGAATTCTGGAAAGAATTGTGGGAAAATGCAAAGGACTACAACAAGGAAGCAAAGTGGATACATGACTTTGAGAAAAGCATTGGCAACAAACAAATGCAAGTATTAGAAATAACAACTGAGATGATCAAAAATCGAGTTAAAAAGGTAAAGAATTGGACATCACCTGGAAAGGACCAATTACATGGTTTCTGGCTCAAATATCTGACCAGTTTACATGCAATATTGGCCAGGCAACTGAATGAAATTTTACAAAAGGGCCAAATTGATGAATGGTTGACAGCTGGAAAAACATACTTGATTCAGAAAGATCCAACTAAAGGAACAACACCTGAAAACTATAGACCAATAACATGCTTACCAACAACCTTCAAATTACTCACAGGCATTATTGCAGATAACATGATAGATTATTTGGAAACAAACAACATCTTGCCAGTAGAGCAAAAAGGCAACAAAAGAAGGAGCAGGGGCACAAAAGATCAGCTTCTAATTGATAAAATGATATTAGAAAATTGTAAGAACAGAAAAACGAACTTGAATATGGTCTGGATTGATTACAAAAAGGCATTTGACTCACTGCCACATAGTTGGATCATAAAATGCTTAGAAACAACTGGCATTAGCAAAAATATTACATCCTTTACTGAAAAGGCAATGAAACAATGGAGAACTGAGTTGGCAGTAGGGAATGAGAGCTACGGAATGGTTAATATCAAACAAGGAATTTTCCAGGGTGATTCACTTTCACCTCTTCTCTTCATCATCGCAATGATCCCACTATCAGTAATCTTTAAAAAAATGAAATTAGGCTACCAAACAGCCAAAAAAGCTGAAAAAATTTCGCATTTACTATATATGGATGATTTGAAACTCTATGGAAAGTCAGAAATAGAAATCCAATCATTGACAAATACAGTCCGAGTATTCAGCACCGATATTTCAATGCAGTTTGGCATGGAAAAATGCGCCACTGTATCCATAAAAAGGGGCAAAATCACTGCATCTGAGGGAATTGAAATGCCCAATGGCCAACTAATTAAATGCAAAGAAAATGAAGCCTACAAATACTTAGGCATTCTGCAGTTGGATAACATCAAGCATGGAGAAGTAAAAACTATTGTCAGGCGAGAGTACACCAACAGAGTTAGGAAAATTTTAAAATCTAAATTGAATGGTGGAAATACAATCAAGGCCATAAATACCTGGGCAATACCAGTTATAAGATACACAGCTGGCATAGTTAACTGGACACAAGCTGATTTGGACCTTTTGGACCGAAAAACCAGGAAACTAATGACAATACACTACAGTTTACATCCACGTGGTGATACTGATAGACTATATCTGCCCCGAAAATCAGGTGGCAGAGGATTATTACAAGTGAAGCAAACAGTTGAAGAAGAAAAACATGCACTGGCTGATTATTTAAAAGACACTCAAGAACATCTATTAATCGAAGTAAAGAACAAAAATCTACTGAAGGCCCAACAGACAAAACAAGAATACAGAAAAGATGTGATAAAATCAAGAATGGAGAGTTGGCAGAACAAAGCACTGCATGGTCAATTTCTGGAAAAAATAAAAGATAAAGTGGACAGTGAACAAACTTGGTTATGGTTAAAAACAGGTACATTAAAGAAAGAAACAGAGTCACTAATCCTGGCTGCGCAAGAACAAGCTATCCGCACAAATGCCATTAAGGCCAAAATCGAAAAATCCTCTGATGATGCCAAATGCAGACTTTGCAAAGAAGCTGATGAAACTGTTGATCACATACTCAGCTGCTGTAAAAAAATCACGCAGACTGATTATAAATTGCGGCACAATTCAGTAGCACAAATGATCCATTGGAATTTGTGCAAAAATTATAATATTAAAACAGCAACAAACTGGTGGGAACATCAGCCTGAAAAAGTCACCGAAAATCAGATGGTCAAGATCTTGTGGGATTTCCGTATACAAACCGACAAAATACTGGCGCATAATACACCAGACATCACACTGGTTGAGAAAAATAAGGTCACAATCATAGACATCGCAATACCAGGTGATAGCAGGGTCGCCGAGAAGGAACATGAAAAAATCGCAAGATACCAGGACTTAAAAATCGAAATTCAACGACTATGGCACAAACCAGCAGTGGTAATTCCAGTGGTAATTGGCACACTGGGTGCTATTCCAAAAGCACTGGAATTACATTTAAAACAGTTAAAAATTGACAAAATCACCATCAGTCAAATGCAAAAAGCCGCACTGCTTGGATCTGCATGCATATTACGAAAATACGTTACGACGTCCTAGGCCCCTGGGTGGGGCCCGACTAGTAACCAATGCCAAATCCGGCGAAACAACTGGCCGCTGTGATACAATTGTATTATAATAATAATAATAATAATAATAATAATAATAATAATAATAATAATAATAATAAATGTCCTCATTTAATCCCAATGCAAACTGATCCATGAGTGCCTCTTCAGACCAACCCCTCATATATGATGAAAGCTGTTGAAACGCCTGAACATATTCAGCCACTGGTCTATCTCCCTGCTTTAGGGCCATAAATTTCACCTTCCCTCGTTTCTCAATCAGCGGATCATCAAATCTCCTCTTTAGTGCAATTATAAAGACATCAAAATTCCTCAGGAGGGGGGAGTTACATTGCTGTAAGCTGACCATCCAATCGGTCGCTTTTCCTTCCAAAGAAAGTAAAACCATTGGCACTTTCATCTCATCTGTTTCTAAATTGGGCCCATAAATTTCCATATAATTCCAAATCTGAATAACAAACAGACCCAGGTCCCTGGGATTACCGTTATATTTTACTGGCATGGGAGGAACTTTTGCCATTCTGCGTCTTCTGGGGCGCCCCCTACTCTGGCAGCAGCCCTGGCTGGGGGGGGGAGGCTGTTTCTGGGTTTGTTTGCTCCCATCCCCCCTTGGCCTCTTCACCCTCCCTAAATTTATGCATGGAGTATCTTTGTTCAAATTCTTCCATTTGCTCTCTTTCCATCTCTCTCTCTCCGACCTCCACTCGGTCATAGCTTCTTCCCAGTCCGCTGGTTTTTTCTTTTGTCTCCTTCTGGTAACTCCTGCATCCAAATTCTCAAAATCCTCTTTTTGCCCCACTCCCAAAGTCCATCGGGGCCGAACCGCAGGCTCTTCTACCCTTAGGCCAGCTAGCCTTTCAGGTAAAGATGGTTCTGCAGTTTCTCTTCCAGTCTCCTCATCGTCGCTCGCTTGCAATGACATTTTCTCCATTCCTTCTTGTGAATACACCCCCCACGGTAGGTTGAAAACTCCTGGTGGGGTGTGAGTGAGTCTTCTCTTACTGTCAGCACTCCTCCATTGAATAATTAGGAAAGAAAACCACGAGACTCCATTGATAGAAATCAAGTGTACTTTTACTAATTATAAATGATCAGAAGCGTAGCAAAGCGAAGACTGATTATTTAGGCGCAAAAGCGAATGATATATAGAATAACCCATTCCCCACCCCTTGGCATCCCAGTTACAGTCCAATCATAATTCTCCCAAGTGTCAGGTGTGAGATAACTTCAAAAGGCATCACCAAGATGGAATGTCGGTGCTGTTGGCCTTGGCGGGAAACCTCCTCCGCATGCACAGTAAGACAGGCAGCATAACTCCAGAATCTTCCTCTAGCACAAGTAGTAAATCCCTCCCAAATACCATGCCCCCCTTCCCTGTTTCAATGGCAGCCGAAGCAGCAGCAAAGCAGAGGCTGACAGATAGTATTTAAATTTCTAAAATCCACACAGAGACTTTTTGAGCCATCCTTTTTTCTCTAAACAACACTGGGGCTGCGATTTTTGGTCAAGCTGGCTCAATGAAACCCCTTGCTAGGTTTTTCTCAATGAATGCTCTCAGTTCTTCCAGTTCCCTCAGGGATATGCTATACATCTTGGGTTTAGGGAGTTTGGCACTGGGTAGGATTTCTATTGCACAGTCAGTGGAACAGTGGGTGGGGGGGTGAACTTGTCAGAGGCTTTTTCACTAAAAACCCCAGCCAAGTCTTTGCATTCTTTGGGTATGCCCTGGGTTGGCACGGTGTAAGCAGGCATTGCTGTTTCCCCTGGCCTGCCCCCGGTTGTTCTCCCCGCCCGCCGCTTGCTTTCTCTCTCACCCCGCCTGTCTGCACCATGCTTGCCCTGCCCACCCATTTCCTTTGTTGGAGCAGAGGACTCAGCTGTTGGAAGAAGCCCCGAGTTTGTTCTCTTTGACAGCCGCCTAGTGTGCAATGGGGTGGGGAGAAATCCATGCATTAGAGAGGGGAGAAGGCCAAGCTTCTGCTAGGGAAGGCCTTCTTCCCCCTCTAATGCATGGATTTCTCCCCACCCCATTGCAAACGAAGCAGCTGTCAAAGAGAACAAACTCGGGGTTTCTTTCAATAGTCGAGAAAGGAACAGGAGCGAAGGACTTGGCTGTTGGAAGAAGCCCTAAGTTCATTCTCTTTGACAGCCACCTGGTGGGCAATAGGGTGGGGAGAAATGAGGCAGCTGTCAAAGAGACCAAAGCCACTGTTTCAGTCTGAGAAGCGATGCCTCTGAGGGGCTCTCCCCGAATGGCACCTGAAACTGCCTCACCTCCTTCTTCCCCATGGAAAAAAAGAGCAGCTCCACTCTCATCCTCTTTCTGTTGACAATGCTCAGCCTGAAACATGAGGATCATGGAGGAAAGCATTTTCAAGCTGAGAAGCAGCAGAGGAGAGAGCAGAGACCTCCTGAGCTGCGGGAAGTAGCTGCCAGCGATGCTCTCAGGGTGAAGACATTGTAAATGGAGATTATAACTACATTTTTAGATCTTCCTTTCTTTCTGTCCTCCTTCTTCTTTCCTTTTCTTTTCCTTTTCCCTCTGTCCCTCTTTCCTCTTTCTCTTGCAGTCTGTCTCTCTGATTAAATACGAAGTTAGCTATTCTCTGTAGTCCTGATATTTCTAAACTGGATCACTTTGACCCAATCTTGTGGAAGTGGTCTCATAATTGGCCAACTGGGCAATGAATGCTGAGGCCAGTATCCATTTGTATTTGGGTTTATTTGCATCTAAGTGAGCCAGGGTGTCCTCCATTTTCAGGAGGTGGACCCAGAAAGGATCTGGTGTCTCACCTTCCCTTTGCACTCTGGGCTGGAATTCAGGCCAGTTCAGTGGTTTTTGTCCTATCTCACCCAATGCCTCTAGAAGAATCTCCTTCACTCTACCATATTCATCCCAATGAGTGGCTGTTGTGAGAATCAAGAAATACTGTATAGCCTTTTGATCTATTAGATTCAATAAGTCCTATGGATAATAGAAGGCCCCAGAAGAAAGAGATATGAACCAAAGTTTTCAGCTAGGATGTTTTCAAAATTTACCAAAAATATTTGTAATCCTGCTGAGCTGTTGCTAACTGTGAAATATGGGTTGTTTTTTTTACAAAATATGTACTTGTATGGATTTGTTTAAAACAGGAAGAATAAAACTGCTGGAAATGAGGAATTGAAAATAATGTACACAGGTGTTCACGGAAAGTGACAATTAGTGAAGTTGTGAAGCAGTATGTGGTTAGAGGAACAGTATAAAAGATAGGGTTCAAGATAATCTCGGAGTCCTTTGATTTATAGCAATCCATGTAGGATCTGCTGTGAACCATTGGCCCATTGCAATGACTCATTAATGCAAGTATATTACTGCTATTATATTTCTCTTATATCTATTTATTTCTAATGTTCCAAATTATTAGAAACAATACATCTCTGATCTTAAATTAAGAATTATTGCTTGTGTTGTTGCTTTTTTTTATAGCAATAGCAGTTAGACTTATATACCGCTTCATAGGGCTTTCAGCCCTCTCTAAGCGGTTTACAGAGTCAGCATATTGCCCCCAACAATCCGGGTCCTCATTTTACCCACCTCGGAAGGATGGAAGGCTGAGTCAACCTTGAGCCAGTGAGATTTGAACAGCCAAACTGCAGAACTGCAGTCAGCTGAAGTAGCCTGCAGTGCTGCATTTAACCACTGTGCCACCTCGGCTCCTATTGGAATTTTCCTATGACACCGTGTTATAACCCCAGTCAGGACAGTTCAGAGGCCAGGCAACTCTAGTTGGGGCTACTTGCCCTGGTGTTGCAATGACTGATTTCCTTGCAATCTCTTCTGGGTTTTTTTTTCCAAATAATTTCATCCTTCATGAGAAAGATATGATGCTATTGTGTCACATTCCCCCCCATGATGGATTGTGGCTCTCAATGATAGATTTGAGGGTTTTTATAACCGTTTGGGGGTCAGATCAGAAGGAGCAAGTGTCCTTCTTCCATATCACTAAAGCAGCAGAAGAGAAAGGAATATAGATGGGGACACATTCAATTTGTCCCCTACTGAGTTTAGGTACAGGTTTCTTCAATAGAAGGGCCATCAGTACAGCTCCTGATTTCTCCTTTAATGGAGGTTTGTTTAGGTCTGGCTGTTTTCACTGAGACTTTACTTTTCTGTGAATCTGACAATTCTGCCCAATAATACCAGAGGGCAAGTGTGAAGGCTTTAATTTGGATCTTAACCTTTTCAATGTTTCATAATTAAAAGTACCACCTTCGGGCCAGATGTGATTTCCAGCTTCATTGCTGAGCAGAGTCCACTTCTCACATAGTTTGCATGCACACTTCTTCCTCATTCCCACCTGGATGGGCAATTTGTCCTGGCTCCAGGCATTCATCAGTCGCCCTAGAGGAGAGCTCATTAGGATACTAGACTTTGATCTTCCCATACTTAAATTTCTCTTCCCACCATCTGTGATGAAACTCCAAGGTCTCTCACAACCCACAAAAATACACTTCCCCATCAGGTGAAGGTACCTTTCAACCTGCCTTATGGTTTTCAGGCAAATGGCCTGTGAGTCTCTGTCCATTGAAATTAATCAGAGCACAGGGACCTCTTTTCCAGAATAGTGCTCTGCTCGGTGATTTTTAGCTAGCTGCCCAGGAGTGAACCTCTCACTTCCCTTTTCTTTCAATCACTTCCCACTCACTCTCTCCCTTCTCTTAACAGAAGTTCAGTTCTGAGGCAGCTGAATCACAAACTGGGTGAGTGGATAGATTCTTATAGGGTTTTATGACTTTGAAGTTTAATTCCTATTCTTGGGATTATCAATGTGGGGGCTTTTCTGTCTTTTGCTATTATAAAAGAGTGTTCAGTAATCTCTATTGTGGCTCAATGCTATGTCCTGTGTTGGATTTTTTGGGTGAGAGGCTTCTGGTTTTAAATCCTATCACCCTGCTTTTGTTAGCTGTTAAGTTTTGATGCAAGCGTTATCTACTGTTATTACAGTAACAGTAATACAATACTTTTCTTTTCCTGGGTTCAAGAATAAATGAAGGTGGATAGTGTGATACAAAATGAAGAAGGTATTCTAGGGAGGAAGATAATACTAAACATAATATAAAATCATGAAAGATAAGGACATTTCAATGGCAACAAAGAGCAGAATAATGAAAATGATTTTTTTTTGCATCCTAGAAGAATCATGGAGCACAAAACTGAAAAATAAATAAATAAGTTAAGCAGTATTCCCATATCACATCCGGTATGGTGTTTATTTATTAAAAACAGACATCGAAGAACTGTATATTTATTGAAAACAGACATCAAATAACTTTGTATTTATTAAAAACAGACATTGAAGAACATAGAAAGAATATCCCTCAGGTTTTTTTTTAAAAAATGGGAACTGTTATTAACATACAATATACTGCAAGAAGATCAAACAGTTCTGGATCAAATAAAAATGGAATATTTCCTTGAGGCAATGAGCAGCAAGCAGGTTGTGATACAAGCAAACAATGGACTCGGGTGTTGGTGCAAGAGAGAGAGAGAAAGAGAGAGAGAAATAAGAAAATGATGGAGGGAATGAGAGAGAGAAAAGAGAGAGAGAGAAACAAATGAGAAGGGGGAGAAGGAGAGGGGGGAGAAATGAAAGAGAGCTGGAGGGAGAGAATGAGAGGGAGGTAAAAGAGATGGAAACGAAGTAGTTGTGCCACTGAATCGTCTTTTCAAGTTTTCTCAGCAGTTTCTCTGAAATATTCTGCATAGAAAGCTTCTGCCTTATCAATTGTATCTATCCTGTGTCTTTGTCCTTGCCATGTACAGAATAGACCTTCCGGTATGAGCCATCTATAATTAACACCTTTTTAAATCAGAACTTTAGTCAAAAATTGGTATTCTCTTCTCCTCTCTCACATCTCTCTCAGAATTTGTTTGAGGACTACAATCTCCTTGCCTTTATATTCTAATTTTCTATCTCTCAATTTCTGTAGAATTTGTAATTTGATTGTTTTCTTGGTAAATCTTACATGAACTTCCGTTGGGAGAGCATTTCTCATTGCATATCTTGTATGTACTCGGAACTTTTCGTCTATGCCATCCATCATCTTCTCTTGGGGTATCTCTAATACATTTATCAAACCTCGGATATTATCTGTGCTAGGTTCTCTCCTTTTTCTTCTATGTTTTGAAATCTTAAGAAGATTTCAGACCTATCCATCTCCCATCTTAATATTCCACTGCTCTCCCTTTCCCTGTTGCTCAGTCTACTGTCTAACTTCTCAGCTTTCTCTCCTTCTTGAATTTTCCCTTCAATTTTTTGAATCCTGTCTTGATATTTCATCATCCAGTTGTGCATATTTTCCATTTTTTCTTCCATTTTGTCAACTTTTTGTACTATGCTTTGATTTTGTTGTTCTATTGTCTACATTCTTTTTTCTATACTCTCAGACTTCTTTACAATGGTGTCTAACTTATCATCCTTGCTATCAACCCCTGCTTGCAATTTCTGTATCGCCTGCATGATTGCCTCAAAGTTTACTCCTTTCTCTTTCTCTTTTTCTTGCTGAAGCATTGATTGTATTGACCTCTGACTTCCTGCAGGTGAAGAGGCAGGGGTTGTCATTGTAGAACCAACAGGAGTTACTTTTCTACTCATGTTCAACAGTTTTTTGAAGATGAGAGGTTATAAATAAAATGAAAAAAGGGCGAAAAAAAGAGGGGGGAGGGAAGAATGAAAATCTCACTTAAAAAGAAAAGTAAAGAAGTAAAAAAGAGAAGAAAGAGGGAGAGGGAAAAGAAAGAAAGAGAGAAAGAAACAAAAAACTCTTCAGTCCAATTTGCTCAAAATTTAAGGCGAGCCATCCATTGATGTCCCAATATCTTCAAAAGGAAAAGTGCAAAAAGAAAACATAGGGTAAAAAAAAATTAAAAACAAAGATACTTCAAGCCACAAAAAAAGAGGAAGGGTGGGGGAGTCAAAAAGTCAAAAGGAATTAAAAAAAAGTCAGTATCTCCCCAGCAAGATAATATAAAAATAATATAAAAACTGCCACCAAGCTAGAACAAATAAATTCAGTCTTCTTTTCCTCCTAAGATAAAAGTCTTTCCAAGGTCATTCTTAGCTTCCTTTGCTGCTTTGTTATTTAGTCTAAGGTAGGATTCCAGATAGTAAAAAGCTCCAGCTGTATAAATAAAGCCTGCTTTTTTCAGTCTAGCCAAATGGTTTACAGGGGAAGTTTTTGGTAACAATATCTCAAGTCCACTAGATGGCAGTGTTAGCTTGTGTTAGCTTGTTAGCTTGTATCAACTCGATACTTAAAGCTTCCATTTAAACTTTTTTTAAAAAAAGAAAAAAATAACAAAACTTACTAAAGAGCGAGCTAAAAAAGAAAAAGCAGATCTTCAAAGCACTTTAAGTTTAAATTCAATGTCCCCACAAGGTCCAGAATTAAGAGTATCAGAAAGAAAAAGAAAAGCACAGAAAGCCAATCCACAATCTGGGGATAAAAAGGGAAACGAGAAAAAAAAATCCTTCAATTGGCAAAACTTATACCCGCCGCTTTTCTCACTAGTCGCCCTTATTTTAAATTTGGTCAAGACTGACCTTAAAGTAATGCACCACCAACCTCTCTGGCCACATCCTCACTTTACTGGCCAGACGCCAGAACTCTCTGATGTATTCAGCTACTGGCTTCCCTTGTTGTCTTGTAGCCCATAATTCTGCTTCTGCCCGCTGGATCCTGGTAGTATCTTCAAACCTCTCCCACAATGCCATCAGGAACTGACCAATGTCTGTGAGTTCCACAGCATGATCCCAATATAGATCAGCCAACCAGTCAGCAGCCTCTCCGTCCATCACTGCCATCACCACCATCACCATGTCCCACTGTGACGTTTACATATGGCCGTAACAATCCATGTGATTTAACACCTGGCCTATTTTGAAAAATACTGTGCACTTCACCTTTGGTTTGGAGCCACCAACACTATTTCTTTTTTTTTTTTTTTAGAATTGCTGCTTTCGCTGTCTGCTTTGCTCCCTTTCATTTTCCCAGGACTATATCTGAAATCACAGGAATAATTAATATGCTAATTGACACATACATGTATACTGTGAACTGATGGGGTCAGGGATGCCAGTATGCCTGCAGGCTGCCAGCAAATACAGCATTGAACTGAAAGTTGTATAAGGCCTTAATATGAAGCATCAAAAAATTGTATGTTTTCTGGATAAGTGCCAGGGATTGCAGAAGGCAGTCCTCTTTGAGTCAAGGGTTCTGTTTTAGGAAACCTATGAGATGACACCTGCCCTGTTAAACAAAACACTCCTATGCTTGGCTCATCTTCACTAAATATTTATTTTTAAGCCCAAAGAAAAATACACAGGTGCCAGCTGCTGGGAAGAGAAAGCTTTGCTTTGCTTTGCTTTGCTTTGCTTTGCTTTGCATTCAAATGTCACTATTAAGCTGTTCCAATGGGGATTATTAATTTTGCTCAAACCGTTATTTCTATAGGACATACTTTTGTTTTCTCCTACTAAAAGTACTACAAATACATGTTGTGCTTTATAGTAGAGTAAATTTGTAGCACTCTTGGCAATTCATAGCAAACATAAATAATTATTTCCAGTTCTGAATATTGCAAATTTTTTGTGAGGCACGAATAGCCATGCTGCTTTTTTGACACGATGCTCACTTGGCACCATTTCCATATTATAAAAGGATTGTTTTAACTGTCTTGTAAAACAG
This sequence comes from Thamnophis elegans, assembly GCF_009769535.1. Taxonomy (NCBI): domain Eukaryota; kingdom Metazoa; phylum Chordata; class Lepidosauria; order Squamata; family Natricidae; genus Thamnophis; species Thamnophis elegans. The sequence goes on along the minus strand of NC_045546.1, from coordinate 61,355,487 downwards.
TAGGGGGAACGGTGCATCTAAGGAAAAAAGTTGGGGCTGAAAGATGCAATTTCATGGCAAGGATCTCTTTACTATAGAACTTATTTGTGAAGATTTATGCAGAATTACAAAATAGAATTAAAATATTATACTCCGCAGGTTGAGGCAAGGCATTTTTCCCTATGCTTGCCAATTTTCTGGTTTTAATCTACATGACTCAAACTTTTTTTTTTACTTTTGCTACAATAAATAGCAGACTTTATATTATACATACACTTCCTTAAGTTGGGTGATGAGAAATGATTCAAGAAAGTTATGGATAGGAGAAGCTGGAAGCATCCCTACAAGACTGGTTGGGGAATAGCGGAGCTCCAATGAGCTCTGCGAAAACCCAGCCAGACAAACCACTGCCAGGGGATCCTCAGATCAGAACCGTTCTGGAGGAATGAGAAGAAGGAGAGACATCTTGAATGACCAAGAGGAACCGGCAGTTCCTTGGCAGGTCGAATATAAAGCTCTCCAAAACTGATAGCGGGGGTGGCAGCCATATTCAAATGACCACTTCAAAGTCGGGGCAACTGGACCAAGCTGTTTGAGTGAGGGGTATTGGAATAGAGTGTTGGATTTGGGTGAGAGAGTGACCAATCCAAAGATAATTAAATTTTAAATTTGGATCTAAAAAGAGACCCGGAGCGGAATTAGCAACTATTTTAATGGAGATCTTAATGGAGGAAGAAGGACAAAGCAGAGATTAAAACGGAAAAGCCCTAGAAGATTTTTGTTCCTAAAATTGGAGACATTAAAAATAATTAAAGAACTTGGGGGGAGGGATTCCTTTCTTTCTTTTTCTTCCTTTTTTCTATTTTTTGAGGATTAAAAGTGGATTTTGACAGCTTTCGACAGCCAACTGACCAGAGTGTGCTATGGAGTGGGAGCCATCTACTGGTGAGAAGAGAATACTACAAGACCTAGCAGAGGAATAAAAGAGAAAGGTACAACTGCAGAATTTGATCTTAACTATAGCAAAAGATACTTTGAAGATACTTTGAAGCAATGGGAACCATTAAGTAGTATTGTTTTTGCAACAGTGTTTTGGATTTGATTTACTATTGTTCTGGAAGGGAAAAATTGGACTAAAATTGGAATTGGACTTTAGAATTTGGAAACAAAAAGGGGGGAAATCCCATGAACTTTAAGTTTAAATATATGTCATATAGCAGTATTTATTTTTTAAAAAATGTTAAATTAGCCAAGGAGGCACTATGGAACTTTGGATGTATGATGAACTACTTGATATATTAAAAAAACATGCATGTGAAACGTTAAATGGTAAAGAAAAGTAGAAATTCAGAAGGAGCACTTAAATCAGGGAGAAAGAGAAAAGGCGATAGAAAAGAGCTCAAATGAAGAACAAGAAGACATCGTGGAAGAAAGAGGGATTGAAAAAGAAAAATATTTAGATGATTTCACTGGGATTTACAGTGGCACACAAAAAGTAGACAAGGGGGAATGGGCCCCCCAAAAGGAAAAACTAAACAGTAAAGGTGGGGATAGTGGGGAAAGATTGGAAGAAAACCTGGCAAAATTACTAGAACAATAAAATTAAGGGAGAAAAAGGATCGGGAAGAAAAAATATAGAAATTACAAAAACAAGAAAAAGAAAAAATAGATGAATGGCTGAAAAGTAGAGAACATAAAAGAAGTGAAATTTCTGAGAGACCAAGAGAAAATGGTTAGAAAAGGACAAAAGGAAAGAAAAGGATTTACTAGTAGAATAAAATGAAATGTGTTATTATTAATGGTATGTAGCTAATTATGATATCAGCGAATTAGATTAACACTATTAATTGTGGATATCTAACTAAAATGTTTATTGCATAAAAATTAAATTTGAGGATATATGCTATCTATAGTAAAATAGAATAACAGTTGCAAATGAAATGATAAATTTGATTAACTTGGAGGGGCAAATAATGATATTGTTTATGTATTAAGAAGAAATTAAACTTAAGATGGAAAACATAGAAAGGAAATAACATGGCTGAAATTGGAAATGGAAATATGATGTAATATGAACTATGTATAAGGTGACCAGACATCCCGTATTTGGCGGGACAGGCACGCCTTCCCATAATTTTTCCTGCGTCCCGGGCCATTCCCGAAAGATCCCGCTTAATTTTGGCGCCTTCTTCGACTCGCTCCCCTAACCATCCGCTGCTGCTCGCATGGGCGGGGTAACATAGCGAGTGAGCAGGCGGATGGGCGGGGGAGCGAGCTCGCCTTTCCAGCCCCACTTCCGGACAAGCCGTGGGAAAGCCTCCGCGAAAAGAGCCACCTGGGGCCACCGCTTCTTCTCCGAATTCAGAGTAAGGGACAGGCGGGGCGAGTGAGCGGGCAGATGGTGGTGGGATTGCCGCCCGCTGCACTGCAGCTGACTTGCCCTGGGCCGGGCGGGCTGGGAGGCTTTGGGCGTCCGGGTGGGAAGAGCGCGGAGGAAGGCAGAGCGGTGCTCGATGCGACTCTGCTACTTCTGCTGGAGGAGCCCCTAGATAGGGAAGGCGGGTGGCGGGGTGGAGCAAGGGAGCGCAAGCGGCAGATCCCGGGCTCATATGCAGTCAGAGCTCTCCAGGCACAGGAGCGCTGGAAAAGTGCTCCGCTCATGCACCCACTGGGACGGAGCACGCTTGCTCGCTCGCTCCAGCCCTGCCTGCCGGCATGCTAAAGTTCCAGCATGACTTTGAAGTGCTGGCTTGCCTTCCACGTTGGCCCGCGCAGAAGGCAAGCCAGCCCTTCAAAGTCATGCCGGCAGTTTAGAACTCGGCCGCCATTCAGTGAAACATGTTTCGCTGAATGGCGGCTGAGGGGCACGCTAAAGTGCCGGCATGACTTTGAAGTGCCGGCTTGCCTTCCACGTCAGCCCGCGCGGAAGGCAAGCCGGCACTTCAAAGTCATGCCGGCAGTTTAGCGTGCCCCTCGGCCGCCATTCAGCGAAACATGTGTCACTGAATGGTGGCCAAGCCCTGCCGGCAGCCTTCCGGGCCGGCCGGCCATTCAGCACTTGCACCCAGCGCTCGCATGTCTGGGAGGAAAGGAATTGCGTGGGTCCCGCCGCTCATGGTACGGGCGAGGGTTGGCCGGCTGGGGGTGGGGGTGGCTGCTGCTGAGGCCTCCATCCTTGCAATCCTGGGCGGTGAAGGCAAAGGTTCGCTCCAGAGCTGCGGAAGACTGTTGCACTGGGAGGCCTCCGCCCCGGGGATCCCCCGCTCCACCCATTCGGATTACCCCCAAACCCAAAGGAGCCTGGGCGCAGGGATGCAGCCAGGGAAGACGGGGTTTGGGGGCTCGGAGGAGGAAGGGGCGATCTCCCCCTCCATTCGTCTGTCCCACTGCAGAGCTCCTCCTGGGGGAGGGGGAGGTGGCGAGGGCGCTGATCCCCATTTGCAAGACCAGCCCTCCACCTTCTTGTCCCGTGGGAAGGAGGTGGGTGGGAGACAAGAAAGGGGCAGGCTGGCCTCGCTGCTTGCATTTCCCCTATTCCCCCCTCCCAATATAGGTGCAGAGAAAGAGCCAGGCTTCAGAAAGGAAATGATATTTTTAATAATTTTCTTTGTCTGAATATGATTTCCCATTGAGGAAAAGGGGAGTTTTAATTTCCCACCAGTAAAAAAAACGTTTAGTCTGTGTGTGTGTGTGTGTGTGTGTGTGTGTGTGTGTGTGTGTGTTCTTCGGCCCACTGGACCAATGGGGGCCCGGGGTAGGCAGAGCCCGGCGAGCCTCCTGGGCCGAGAAATTGGAAGGAGTGAAGTTGCGAACGCTCCGAGGAGTGAAAGTATTTGGTTGTTTGCTGCCTGTTGCGAAAGGTTTCCCGGTGCTCTGGCTTTGGGGAATGCAGTGGAAAGTCGTATCCGGGATTCCACCAGTTTGTCCTGCAAGTATTAGGCGCCGGGCTATCCCTCCTTGAGCTCGGCAGAGCTTTCTGTCAGGCTGGATCAGTGTGATCAGCTCCGGAGAAAATCTTGTAAACGCGGGATATGTAAGAGCGAAATTGATGCTCCACAGAAATAGGCTGCCGGTCCTGTCCACGGACAAGCGGCTGAAAGGTGATTTAAAGCAACCTGTAACTTCGAGGTGCTTTGCTGAGAACTGTTGCGCGACTTGAGAGAAGGAAAGTGGTTTACAGAGTCAGCATATTGCTCCCAAAAATCTGGATCTTCATTTTATCCTTGGGGATAGGGAGGCCTTCCTACAACACCATGGAGTTTTCATCTAAATCCAAGTGCATACCATACTTTTCAATGTATACCATTTCCCAAACTAAGCATTACATCCCAAGAACCTTCTACTAAGCATTAAATCAGAAAACATGAGCAGTTCAATATGGCATTTGAGCCTACATATAATTGTGGCCGCAAGAATAACTTATGCACAATTTTGGAAATCCACTACCATACCGTCGGAAGAGGCTATAATTAAAAAGATCTATGAATGTGCAGAAATGGACAGAACGACGGGTTGGCTGAGGGACAAAGGAGAAACGGAACATTACCTTAGATGGAACTTATGGTATATGTGGGCGACAAGGAGAACAGCAGGGACTTAAAATGGGGAAAGTTAAAAGTGAAGATGGGTATTGTAATAGACCCCTGAATTTTGTAATGAGAAGATGTGGCTTAGAGACCTAACAATGAGGAAGGAAAGAAAAAATTTGGGCTGTGAATGACTGTCACCGTGGGGGGGGAGGGGAGGGGGGGTTGTATGTTTAAAATTGTATTTGTATTTGTATGTTTTACTCTTTAAAAAATGTATAACTAATAAAGATTACTTTAAAAAAAAAGTAACGTTTTCTTGTGGAATTGAGTTATTCTGATAATTCTGAAATACACTTTGGTGTAACTCCTGAGGGAAACCTCAGATCACCAAATGGAGTGATTTTTTAAGCTTTCCCGACTCAGGACACGCCTAACAGGTGTTTGTTGTTCGAATGAGCTTTGGATCAAAAGTAAAATTTTCTAGTTGAATTGAGTTCTTTTGCCAATTCTGAGATACGCTTTCGTCTAACTCCATAGGGAAAGCTCTGATCACCGAATGGAGTGGTTCTTTAGCTTTCGCTTTCAGGATACCACTAATATGTGTTTGTTGTTCGAATCTGAGCTCTGGGTCAAAAGTCACTTTTAATAGTGTAATTGAGTTATTCTGCCAATTCTGAGATACACTTTGATGTAACTCCTCAAGGAAAGTTCTGATCACCAAATGGAGTGGGTTTTTTTAGCTTTCCCGACTCAGGATACCACTAATATGTGTTTGTTGTTCGAATCTGAGCTCTGGGTCAAAAGTCACTTTTAATAGTGTAATTGACTTATTCTGCCAATTCTGAGATACACTTTGGCGTAACTCCTCATGGATAGCTCTGATCACCGAATGGAGTTGTATTTTAGCTTTCCCGACTCAGGATACCACTAATATGTGTTTGTTGTTCGAATCTGAGCTTTGTTCAAAAGTAACACTTACTGGCTGAATTGAGTTCTTTCGGAAATTCTTAGATACACTTTGGTGTAACTCCTCAGGGAAACCTCAGATGACCAAATGGAGTAGTTTTTTAGCTTTCCCGACTCAGGACATCCCGAATAGGTGGTTGTAGTTTGAATCTGAGCTCTGCGTCAAAAGTAACGTTTTCTAGTGGAATTGAGTTATTCTGCCAATTCTGAGATGCACTTTGGTGTTACTCCTCAGGGAAACCTCAGATCACCAAATGGAGTGGTTTTTTAGCTTCCCCGACTCAGGACTCCCCTAATAGATGTTTGTTGTTCGAATCTGAGCTTTGGTTCAAAAGTAACACTTTCTGTGTGAATTGAATTCTTTCGGCAATTCTGAGATGCACTTTGGTCTAACTCCTCATGGAAAGCTCTGATCACCGAATAAAGTGGGTTTTTTTTTTTTGCTTTCCTGACTCAGGACACCCCTAATAGGTGTTTGTTGTTCGAATCTGAGCTTTGGTTCAAAAGTAACTCTTTCTGGCTGAATTGAGTTCTTTCGGCAATTCTGAGATGCACTTTGGTGTAACTTGTCAGGGAAACCTCAGATCACCAAATGGAGTGGTTTTTTTGTTTTCCCGACTCAGGACTCCCCTAATATGGGTTTGTTGTTCAAATCAGAGCTTTGATTCAAAAGTAACATTTTCTGGTTGAATTGAGTTTTATTGCCAATTCTGAGATAGGCTTTGGGGTAACTCCTCAGGAAAACCTCAGATCAAGAAATGGAGTGGTTCTTTAGCTTTCCGATCCAGGACACCGTGATGAACCGGGGTCTTGAGGCCGTTAAGAACTGGATGAGCGCTAACAAACTGGTACTCAACCCGGACAAGACCGAGTGGCTGTTGTGTTTCCCTCCCAACAATTTGGCTAATGTTCCAACACTTAGGCTGGGGGGTCAAATTTTATACCCCTCAGATAGGGTCCGCAACTTAGGAGTCCTCCTGGATCCACAGCTGACTTTGACCACCAGTTGTCAGCTGTGACCAGGGGGGCATTTGCCCAGGTTCGCCTGGTCCGCCAGTTGCGGCCCTACCTAAACCGGGAGGCTCTCGCAACAGTCACTCGAGCCCTTGTGATCTCTAGGCTGGAATACTGCAATGGGCTCTACATGGGGTTGCCCTTGAAGTGCATCCGGCGACTGCAGTTAGTCCAGAATGCAGCCGCGCGAGTGATAGTGGGCGCACCGCGGTTCGCCCACGTTACACCCATCCTCCGCGAGCTGCACTGGCTACCTGTCGGTCTCCGGGTGCGCTTCAGGGTACTGATGACCACCTTTAAAGCACTCCATGGTAGTGGATCTGGGTACTTGAGAGACCGCCTTCTGCCGATTACCTCCCTCCGACCGATTAGATTGCACAGACTGGGCCTCCTCCGAATCCCATCCGCCAGTCAATGTCGACTGGCGACTACACGGAGGAGAGCCTTTTCTGTTGCAGCTCCGACCCTGTGGAACGATCTCCCCGTCGAGATCCGCACCCTCACCACCATCCAGACCTTTCGCGCAGCCCTCAAGACCTGGCTCTCCCATCAGGCCTGGGGATAGGTTCCCAATTTACCCGCCCGAGTGTTGACTGTTGAATGAAAGTTGTGTTTTATTATTTTTCTTTTGTTCACATTTTGTTTGTTTTTTGATATTGCACCCCCTTCCCTGTGATTGTAAGCCGCCCTGAGTCCCCTCAGGGAAAAAGGGCGGCCTATAAATCTTAATAAAATGACTAAAAAAAAATGTGTTTGTTGTTTGAATCTGAGCTTTGCTTCAAAAGAAACGTTTTCTAGTGGAATTGAGTTATTCTGCCAATTCTGAGATACACTTTGGTGTAACTCCTCATGGAAAGCTCTGAATACCAAATGGAGTGGTATTTTAGCTTTCCCGACTCAGGATACCACTATTAGTCAGTTTTTCAAATCTGATCTCTGTGTCAAAAGTACCGTTTTCTAGTTGAATTGAGTTTTTCTGCCAATTCTGAGATACACATTGGTGTAACTCCTCAGGGAAACTTCAGATCAACAAATGGAGTGGTTCTTTAGCTTTCCAGATTCAGGACACCCGTAATAGGTGTTTGTTGTTTGAATCTGATCTCTGGGTCTAAAGTAAAGTTTTCTAGTTGAATTGAGTTTTTCTGCCAATTCTGAGATACACTTTGGTGTAACTCGTCAGGGAAAGCTCTGATCACCAAATTGAGTGGTATTTTAGCTTTCCCGACTCAGGACACCCCTAATAGGTGTTTGTTGTTCGAATCTGAGCTTTTCTAGTTGAATTGAGTTTTAATGCCAATTCTGAGATACACTTTGGTGTAACTACTCAGGGAAACCTCAGATCAACAAATGGAGTGGTTCTTTAGCTTTCGGACTCAGGACACCACTAATATGGGTTTGTTGTTCGAATCAGAGCTTTGATTCAAAAGTAATGTTTTCTAGTTGAATTGAATTTGAATACCAATTCTGAGATACAATTTGGTGTAACTACTCAGGGAAACATCAGATCAACAAATGGAGTGGTTCTTTAGCTTTCGGACTCAGGACACCCCTAATATGGGTTTGTTGTTCGAATCAGAGCTTTGATTCAAAAGTAACATTTTCTGGTTGAATTCAGTTCTTTTTCCAATTCTGAGATACAATTTGGTCTAACTCCTCAAGGACAGCTCTGATCACCGAATGGAGTGGTTTTTTAGCTTTCCTGACTCAGGATACCACTAATATGTGTTTGTTGTTCGAATCTGAGCTCTGGGTCAAAAGTAACATTTTCTTACAAAGATGGAATTAGAGCAGCAGGGCAGGAATCTGGAATGGTGGGAATATTTACAGGTTAAAAACAGGTTTAAAAGCGATAAGGTACGGTTTGGGATCTACCCAAACCCTCAGGGGCTAGATAAGATTTTGTGTGGTGGAGACAAGAAACTTTTATCGAAGATTTATCAATTTTTGACCTGCCAAGATGCTAATGAAGAGATGGATAAAAGCCTTCTAATTTCATGGGAGAGAAACTTTGGCTATGAGATTGAAATGGGCAAATGGTGGGATCTATGGAGTAAGACCATTAAACTTACAATATCTACAGCATTCAAAGAAAACATATACAAGATGGTTTATAGGTGGCACTTCCCCCCAACGAGGTTAGCCAATATGTTCCCTGGGTTATCTCCATTGTGTTGGAAATGTGGAAGAAAGGATGGCACATTCTACCATATTTGGTGGTCGTGTACTGAGGCCACGAAATACTGGAAAAAGATTAAAAAATGGCTAAAGAGGTTACCGGGGCAAACATGGAATGGAGACCCGAGAACCTTCTACTAAGCATTAAACCAGAAAACATGAGCAGTTCAATATGGCATTTGAGCCTACATATAATTGTGGCCGCAAGAATAACTTATGCACAATTTTGGAAATCCACTACCATACCGTCGGAAGAGGCTATAATTAAAAGATCTATGAATGTGCAGAAATGGACAGAACGACGGGTTGGCTGAGGGACAAAGGAGAAACAGAACATTACCTTAGATGGAACTTATGGTATATGTGGGCGACAAGGAGAACAGCAGGGACTTAAAATGGGGAAAGTTAAAAGTGAAGATGGGTATTGTAATAGACCCCTGAATTTTGTAATGAGAAGATGTGGCTTAGAGACCTAACAATGAGGAAGGAAAGAAAAAATTGGGCTGTGAATGACTGTCACCGCGGGGGGGGGGGAGGGGGGGGTTGTATGTTTAAAATTGTATTTGTATTTGTATGTTTTACTCTTTAAAAATGTATAACTAATAAGATTACTTTAAAAAAAAGTAACGTTTTCTTGTGGAATTGAGTTATTCTGATAATTCTGAAATACACTTTGGTGTAACTCCTGAGGGAAACCTCAGATCACCAAATGGAGTGGTTTTTTTTAGCTTTCCCGACTCAGGACACCCCTAACAGGTGTTTGTTGTTCGAATCTGAGCTTTGGATCAAAGTAACATTTTCTATTGAATTGAGTTATTCTGCCAATTCTGAGATACGCTTTGGTCCAACTCCTCACGGACAACTCTGATCACCGAATAAAGAGGTTTTTTTTGCTTTCCCGACTCAGGACACCCCTAATAGATGTTTGTTGTTCGAATCTGAGCTCTGGGTGAAAAGTAACGTTTTCTAGTTGAATTGAGTTATTCTGCCAATTTTGAGATACACTTTGGTGTAACTCGTCAGGGAAACTTCAGATCAACAAATGGAGTGGTTCTTTAGTTTTCGGACTCAGGACACCCTAATATGGGTTTGTTGTTCGAATCAGAGCTTTGATTCAAAAGTAACACTTTCTGGTTTAATTGAGTTCTTTTGCCAATTCTGAGATACGCTTTGATCTAACTCCTCAGGGACAGCTCTGATCACCGAATGGAGTGGTTTTTTAGCTTTCCCGACTCAGGACACCCCTAATAGGTGTTTGTTGTTCGAATCTGAGCTTTGGATCAAAAGTAAAATTTTCTAGTTGAATTGAGTTCTTTTGCCAATTCTGAGATACGCTTTTGTCTAACTCCATAGGGAAAGCTCTGATCACTGAATGGAGTGGTTCTTTAGCTTTCGCTATTCAGGATACCACTAATATGTTTGTTTTTCGAATCTGAGCTCTGGGTCAAAAGTCACGTTTAATAGTGGAATTGTGTTATTCTGCCAATTCTGAGATACACTTTGGTTTAACTCCTCACGGAAAGCTCAGATCCCCGAAAGGAGTGGCTTTTTTTGTTTTCCCGACTCAGGACTCCCCTAATAGATGTTTGTTGTTCGAATCTGAGCTTTAGTTAAAAAGTAACACTTTCTGGGTGATTGAGTTCTTTTGCCATTTCTGAGATACGCTTTGGTCTAACTCCTCACGGACAACTCTGATCACCGAATAAAGTGGTTTTTTTAGCTTTCCCGACTCAGGACACCCCTAATAGAGGTTTGTTGTTCAAATCTGAGCTTTCGTTCAAAAGTAACATTTTCTATTGAATTGAGTTATTCTGCCATTTCTGAGATACGCTTTGGTCTAACTCCTCACGGACAACTCTGATCACCGAATAAAGTGGTTTTTTTAGCTTTCCCGACTCAGGACACCCCTAATAGCGGTTTGTTGTTCAATCTGAGCTTTCGTTCAAAAGTAACATTTTCTATTGAATTGAGTTATTCTGCCAATTCTGAGATACACTTTGGTCTAACTCCTCACGGACAACTCTGATCACCGAATAAAGAGGTTTTTTTTTGCTCTCCCGACTCAGGAAACCCTAATAGATGTTTGTTGTTCGAATCTGAGCTCTGGGTCAAAAGTAACGTTTTCTATTGAAGTTGAGTTATTCTGCCAATTCTGAGATACGCTTTGGTCTAACTTAGAAATCGTCAGACACAGTATAGATGGGATGTCCCATTTGGTATTATAGTTACATTTGATGACCAAAAATATCATCTCAACTCTGTTTGGGAAGCCCGAGACTTTTATTATAAGATCCTAAAGGCGGGACATCCTGTATCACCTGGACTTGGAGAAAGACAAAGAGAAGGACAAGAGAAACAACAAAACACACAATTACAAGACAGGAAGTATCGCTTTCCCTTCTGGAAGAGCAGAAGACCAGAGAACAAGGACCTAGCCGCGCTCCCAGACAAACGGAAAATAAAGTGGATCGTAGCAACATCTATGATCATCAGCCATTGATTAAGGAGATATCTATGACACCATTATAAAAGAGAAAGCAAACATCTTGCTATACTAAACAGTCTAAAAATGAAATAATTTCTCTGCAAGAAAATTATATTAAATTAACTGATCTAATTTAAGAAGTCGGAAGGGGGGTAGGGAGGGGGGATCATATGGGGGAGGGGGGAGGGGGGAAACATAGTTTCAATTTTCAAAACAACAAGAAAGCACCTGTATACTGTTGCTTCCTTTTTTTATTTATTTTCTTTTTTTTTTCTTTTCTTTTAATTTTAGTATCAAATAACAAACCGAATATATTAATGAATAGTAGAAATACACTGAAGCGAGGAGTAGAGGGAAAGAAGAGGGAGGAGTAGAGAGGGAGTGAGAGGGGAATGGAAGGAGGGTGAGATGGAGGGAGGGGAGAAAGGAACGTTAGAGGGGAGGGGAAGTAGTAGAGGGGAATGCTGAAGGGGAGAAATGAAAGTTGGTGGGGGAGAAAGAAAGGGTGTATGGAGGGTTGAAGTGTCATGTTGGTGTTGTATTTTGGAATATAAGAAGAGTTGTGTTTATTGTTTCCTTAACCGCACAGTATATAAGTGATTGTATAAAATGAAAATGAAAATGAAATAAAACATATTAAATATGAAAAGTAACATTTTCCTCATTTATTATGTCTTTTGCAAATTCTGAGATACGCTTTGGTCTAACTCCTCAGGGACAGCTCTGATCACCGATGGAGTGGTTCTTAGCTTTCCCTATTCAGGATACCACTAATATGTGTTTGTTTTTCAAATCTGATCTCTGCGTCAAAAGTAACGTTTTCTGGTTGAATTGAGTTTTAATGCCAATTTTGAGATACACTTTGGTGTAACTACTCAGGGAAACCTCAGATCAACAAATGGAGTGGTTTCTTTAGCTTTCGGACTCAGGACACCCTAATATAGGTTTGTTGTTCGAATCAGAGCTTTGATTCAAAAATAACATTTTTTGTTTGAACTATTTTGCCCAATTATGAGATACGCGTTCTTCTAACTCCATAGGGAAAGCTCTGATCACCGAATGGAGTTGTTCTTTAGCTTTCGCTATTCATGATACCACTAATATGTGTTTTGTTGTTCGAATCTGAGCTCGTTCTTCTAACTCCTCAGGGAAAACCTCAGATCACAAAATGGAGTGGTTCTTTATCTTTCAGACTCAGGACACCCCTAATATGGGTTTGTTGTTCGAATCAGAGCTTTGATTCAAAAGTAACATTTCCTCGTTTAATTATGTTCTTTTGCCAATTCTGAGATACGCTTTGATCTAACTACTCAGGGACAGCTCTGATCACCGAATGGAGTGGTTTTTTAGCTTTCCTTATTCAGGATACCACTAATATGTGTTTGTTGTTCGAATCTGACCTCGGGGTCAAAAGTCACGTTTAATAGTGGAATTGAGTTCTTTTGCCAATTCTGAGATACACTTTGGTGAAACTCCTCATGGAAAGCTCTGATCACCGAAAGAAGTGCTTTTTTTTTTCCCGACTCAGGACTCGGCTTATAGCTTTTTGATGTTCGAATCTGAGCTTTGGTTCAAAAGTAACACTCTGGCTGAATAGAGTTATTTCGACAATTCTGAGATGCACTTTGGTGTAACTCCTCAGGGAAACCTCAGATCACCAAATGGAGTGGTTGTTTTGTTTTTGTTTTTTCCCGACTCAGGACTCGGCTTATAGCTGTTTGTTGTTCGAATCTGAGCTTGGTTCAAAAGAAACACGTTCTGGTTGAATTGAGTTTCTTTTGCCAATTGAGATAACCTTTGCTGTAACTCCCAAGGGAAACACCAGATCACAAAATGGGAGTGTTTTTTAGCTTTCCCTGACTCAGGACACTACTAATATGGTTTGTTGTTCGAATCTGAGCTTTGGTTCAAAAGAAACACTTTCTGGTTGAATTGAGTTCTTTTGCAAATTGAGATACACTTTGCTGTAACTCCCCAGGGAAACACCAGATCACAAAATGGAGTAGTTTTTTTAGCATTCCCGATTCAGGACACTACTAATATGTGTTTGTTGTTCGAATCTGAGCTTTGGTTCAAAAGAAACACTTTCTGGTTGAATTGAGTTCTTTTGCCAAATTTGAGATACACTTTGCTGTAACTCCCAGGGAAACACCAGATCACAAAATGGAGTGGTTTTTTAGCATTCCCGACTCAGGACACTACTAATATGTGTTTGTTGTTCGAATCTGAGCTTTGGTTCAAAAGAAACACTTTCTGGTTGAATTGAGTTCTTTTGCCAATTGAGATACACTTTGCTGTAACTCCCCAGGGAGACACCAGATCACAAAATGGAGTGTTTTTTTAGCATTCCCGACTCAGGACACTACTAATATGTGTTTGTTGTTCGAATCTGAGCTTTGGTTCAAAAGAAACACTTTCTGGTTGAATTGAGTTCTTTTGCCAATTTGAGATACACTTTGCTGTAACTCCCCAGGGAAACACCAGATCACAAAATGGAGTGTTTTTTTAGCATTCCCGACTCAGGACACTACTAATATGTGTTTGTTGTTCGAATCTGAGCTTTGGTTCAAAAGAAACACTTTCTGGTTGAATTGAGTTCTTTCTGCCAATTTCTAGATACACTTTGCTGTAACTCCCCAGGGAAACACCAGATCACAAAATGGAGTAGTTTTTTAGCATTCCCGACTCAGGACACTACTAATATGTGTTTGTTGTTCGAATCTGAGCTTTGGTTCAAAAGAAACACTTTCTGGTTGAATTGAGTTCTTTTGCCAATTGAGATACACTTTGCTGTAACTCCCCAGGGAAACACCAGATCACAAAATGGATTAATTTTTTAGCATTCCCGACTCAGGACACTACTAATATGTGTTTGTTGTTCGAATCTGAGCTTGGTTCAAAGAACACTTTCTGGTTGAATTGAGTTCTTTTGCCAATTGAGATACACTTTGCTGTAACTCCCCAGGGAAACACCAGATCACAAAATGGAGTGTTTTTTTAGCTTTCCCGACTCAGGACACTACTAATATGTGTTTGTTGTTCGAATCTGAGCTTTGGTTCAAAGAAACACTTTCTGGTTGAATTGAGTTCTTTTGCCAATTTGAGATACACTTTGCTGTAACTCCCCAGGAAACACCAGATCACAAAATGGAGTAGTTTTTTAGCATTCCCGACTCAGGACACTACTAATATGTGTTTGTTGTTCGAATCTGAGCTTTGGTTCAAAAGAAACACTTTCTGGTTGAATTGAGTTCTTTTGCCAATTTGAGATACACTTTGCTGTAACTCCCCAGGGAAACACCAGATCACAAAATGGAGTAGTTTTTTAGCATTCCCGACTCAGGACACTACTAATATGTGTTTGTTGTTCGAATCTGAGCTTTGGTTCAAAAGAAACACTTTCTGGTTGAATTGAGTTCTTTTGCCAATTTGAGATACACTTTGCTGTAACTCCCCAGGGAAACACCAGATCACAAAATGGAGTAGTTTTTTAGCATTCCCGACTCAGGACACTACTAATATGTGTTTGTTGTTCGAATCTGAGCTTTGGTTCAAAAGAAACACTTTCTGGTTGAATTGAGTTCTTTTGCCAATTGAGATACACTTTGCTGTAACTCCCCAGGGAAACACCAGATCACAAAATGGAGTAGTTTTTTAGCATTCCCGACTCAGGACACTACTAATATGTGTTTGTTGTTCGAATCTGAGCTTTGGTTCAAAAGAAACACTTTCTGGTTGAATTGAGTTCTTTTGCCATTTCTAAGATACACTTTGCTGTAACTCCCCAGGGAAACACCAGATCACAAAATGGAGTGGTTTTTTAGCATTCCCGACTCAGGACACTACTAATATGTGTTTGTTGTTCGAATCTGAGCTTTGGTTCAAAAGAAACACTTTCTGGTTGAATTGAGTTCTTTTGCCAAATTGAGATACACTTTGCTGTAACTCCCCAGGGAAACACCAGATCACAAAATGGAGTAGTTTTTTAGCATTCCCGACTCAGGACACTACTAATATGTGTTTGTTGTTCGAATCTGAGCTTTGGTTCAAAAGAAACACTTTCTGGTTGAATTGAGTTCTTTTGCCAAATTGAGATACACTTTGCTGTAACTCCCCAGGGAAACACCAGATCACAAAATGGAGTGTTTTTTTAGCATTTCCTGACTCAGGACACTACTAATATGTGTTTGTTGTTCGAATCTGAGCTTTGGTTCAAAAGAAACACTTTCTGGTTGAATTGAGTTCTTTTGCCAATTGAGATACACTTTGCTGTAACTCCCCAGGGAAACACCAGATCACAAAATGGAGTGTTTTTTAGCATTCCCGACTCAGGACACTACTAATATGTGTTTGTTGTTCGAATCTGAGCTTTAGTTCAAAAGAAACACGTTCTGGTTGAATTGAGTTCTTTTGCCAATTTGAGATACACTTTGCTGTAACTCCCCAGGGAAACACCAGATCACAAAATGGAGTGTTTTTTAGCATTCCCTGACTCAGGACACTACTAATATGTGTTTGTTGTTCGAATCTGAGCTTTGGTTCAAAAGAAACACTTTCTGGTTGAATTGAGTTCTTTTGCCAATTTGAGATACACTTTGCTGTAACTCCCCAGGGAAACACCAGATCACAAAATGGAGTGTTTTTTTAGCATTCCCGACTCAGGACACTACTAATATGTGTTTGTTGTTCGAATCTGAGCTTTAGTTCAAAAGAAACACTTTCTGGTTGAATTGAGTTCTTTTGCCAATTTGAGATACACTTTGCTGTAACTCCCCAGGGAACACCAGATCACAAAATGGAGTAGTTTTTTAGCATTTCCCGACTCAGGACACTACTAATATGTGTTTGTTGTTCGAATCTGAGCTTTGGTTCAAAAGAAACACTTTCTGGTTGAATTGAGTTCTTTTGCCAATTTGAGATACACTTTGCTGTAACTCCCCAGGGAAACACCAGATCACAAAATGGAGTGTTTTTTAGCATTCCCGACTCAGGACACTACTAATATGTGTTTGTTGTTCGAATCTGAGCTTTGGTTCAAAAGAAACACTTTCTGGTTGAATTGAGTTCTTTTGCCAATTTGAGATACACTTTGCTGTAACTCCCCAGGGAAACACCAGATCACAAAATGGAGTAGTTTTTTAGCATTCCCGACTCAGGACACTACTAATATGTGTTTGTTGTTCGAATCTGAGCTTTAGTTCAAAAGAAACACTTTCTGGTTGAATTGAGTTCTTTTGCCAATTTGAGATACACTTTGCTGTAACTCCCCAGGGAAACACCAGATCACAAAATGGAGTGTTTTTTTGGCATTCCGACTCAGGACACTACTAATATGTGTTTGTTGTTCGAATCTGAGCTTTGGTTCAAAAGAAACACTTTCTGGTTGAATTGAGTTCTTTTGCCAAATTGAGATACACTTTGCTGTAACTCCCCAGGGAAACACCAGATCACAAAATGGAGTGTTTTTTTAGCTTTCCGACTCAGGACACTACTAATATGTGTTTGTTGTTCGAATCTGAGCTTTAGTTCAAAAGAAACACTTTCTGGTTGAATTGAGTTCTTTTGCAAATTTGAGATACACTTTGCTGTAACTCCCCAGGGAAACACCAGATCACAAAATGGAGTGTTTTTTTAGCTTTCCGACTCAGGACACTACTAATATGTGTTTGTTGTTCGAATCTGAGCTTTGGTTCAAAAGAAACACTTTCTGGTTGAATTGAGTTCTTTTGCCAAATTGAGATACACTTTGCTGTAACTCCCCAGGGAAACACCAGATCACAAAATGGAGTGTTTTTTTAGCTTTCCTGACTCAGGACACTACTAATATGTGTTTGTTGTTCAAATCTGAGCTTTGGTTCAAAAGAAACACTTTCTGGTTGAATTGAGTTCTTTTGCCAATTGAGATACACTTTGCTGTAACTCCCCAGGGAAACACCAGATCACAAAATGGAGTAGTTTTTTAGCATTCCCGACTCAGGACACTACTAATATGTGTTTGTTGTTCGAATCTGAGCTTTAGTTCAAAAGAAACAGGTTCTGGTTGAATTGAGTTCTTTTGCCAATTTGAGATACACTTTGCTGTAACTCCCCAGGGAAACACCAGATCACAAAATGGAGTAGTTTTTTAGCATTCCCTGACTCAGGACACTACTAATATATGTTTGTTCTTCAAATCTGAGCTTTGGTTCAAAAGAAACACTTTCTGGTTGAATTGAGTTCTTTTGCCAATTGAGATACACTTTGCTGTAACTCCCCAGGGAAACACCAGATCACAAAATGGAGTAGTTTTTTAGCATTCCCGACTCAGGACACTACTAATATGTGTTTGTTGTTCGAATCTGAGCTTTGGTTCAAAAGAAACACTTTCTGGTTGAATTGAGTTCTT
The DNA here is from genome assembly GCF_009769535.1 of Thamnophis elegans. NCBI lineage: Eukaryota > Metazoa > Chordata > Lepidosauria > Squamata > Natricidae > Thamnophis > Thamnophis elegans. The sequence continues at coordinate 61,337,954 of NC_045546.1, read as the reverse complement.
TTGCCAAATTGAGATACACTTTGCTGTAACTCCCCAGGGAAACACCAGATCACAAAATGGAGTGTTTTTTAGCATTTCCCTGACTCAGGACACTACTAATATGTGTTTGTTGTTCGAATCTGAGCTTTGGTTCAAAAGAAACACTTTCTGGTTGAATTGAGTTCTTTTGCCAAATTGAGATACACTTTGCTGTAACTCCCCAGGGAAACACCAGATCACAAAATGGAGTGTTTTTTAGCATTCCCGACTCAGGACACTACTAATATGTGTTTGTTGTTCGAATCTGAGCTTTGGTTCAAAAGAAACACTTTCTGGTTGAATTGAGTTCTTTTGCCAAATTGAGATACACTTTGCTGTAACTCCCCAGGGAAACACCAGATCACAAAATGGAGTAGTTTTTTAGCATTCCCTGACTCAGGACACTACTAATATGTGTTTGTTGTTCAAGTTTGAGCTTTGGTTCAAAAGAAACACTTTCTGGTTGAATTGAGTTCTTTGCCAATTTGAGGTACACTTTGCTGTAACTCCCCAGGGAAACACCAGATCACAAAATGGAGTGTTTTTTTAGCATTCCCGACTCAGGACACTACTAATATGTGTTTGTTGTTCGAATCTGAGCTTTGGTTCAAAAGAAACACTTTCTGGTTGAATTGAGTTCTTTTGCCAAATTTGAGATACACTTTGCTGTAACTCCCCAGGGAAACACCAGATCACAAAATGGAGTGTTTTTTAGCATTCCCGACTCAGGACACTACTAATATGTGTTTGTTGTTCGAATCTGAGCTTTGGTTCAAAAAAACACTTTCTGTTTGAATTGAGTTCTTTTGCCAATTTGAGATACACTTTGCTGTAACTCCCCAGGGAAACACCAGATCACAAAATGGAGTGTTTTTTAGCATTCCCGACTCAGGACACTACTAATATGTGTTTGTTGTTCGAATCTGAGCTTTGGTTCAAAAGAAACACTTTCTGGTTGAATTGAGTTCTTTTGCCAAATTGAGATACACTTTGCTGTAACTCCCCAGGGAAACACCAGATCACAAAATGGAGTGTTTTTTAGCATTTCCCGACTCAGGACACTACTAATATGTGTTTGTTGTTCGAATCTGAGCTTTGGTTCAAAAGAAACACTTTCTGGTTGAATTGAGTTCTTTTGCCAAATTGAGATACACTTTGCTGTAACTCCCCAGGGAAACACCAGATCACAAAATGGAGTGTTTTTTAGCATTCCCGACTCAGGACACTACTAATATGTGTTTGTTGTTCGAATCTGAGCTTTGGTTCAAAAGAAACACTTTCTGGTTGAATTGAGTTCTTTTGCCAATTGAGATACACTTTGCTGTAACTCCCCAGGGAAACACCAGATCACAAAATGGAGTGTTTTTTTAGCATTCCCGACTCAGGACACTACTAATATGTGTTTGTTGTTCGAATCTGAGCTTTGGTTCAAAAGAAACACTTTCTGGTTGAATTGAGTTCTTTTGCCAAATTTGAGATACACTTTGCTGTAACTCCCCAGGGAAACACCAGATCACAAAATGGAGTAGTTTTTTTAGCATTCCGACTCAGGACACTACTAATATGTTTGTTGTTCAAATCTGAGCTTTGGTTCAAAAGAAACACTTTCTGGTTGAATTGAGTTCTTTTGCCAATTTGAGATACACTTTGCTGTAACTCCCCAGGGAAACACCAGATCACAAAATGGAGTAGTTTTTTAGCATTCCCGACTCAGGACACTACTAATATGTGTTTGTTGTTCGAATCTGAGCTTTGGTTCAAAAGAAACACTTTCTGGTTGAATTGAGTTCTTTTGCCAAATTGAGATACACTTTGCTGTAACTCCCCAGGGAAACACCAGATCACAAAATGGAGTGTTTTTTTAGCTTTCCGACTCAGGACACTACTAATATGTGTTTGTTGTTCGAATCTGAGCTTTGGTTCAAAAGAAACACTTTCTGGTTGAATTGAGTTCTTTTGCCAAATTGAGATACACTTTGCTGTAACTCCCCAGGAAAATAGCAGATCACAAAATGGAGTGTTTTTTAGCTTTCCGACTCAGGACACTACTAATATGTGTTTGTTGTTCGAATCTGAGCTTTGGTTCAAAGAAACACTTTCTGGTTGAATTGAGTTCTTTTGCCAAATTGAGATACACTTTGCTGTAACTCCCCAGGAAAATAGCAGATCACAAAATGGAGTGTTTTTTAGCATTCCGACTCAGGACACTACTAATATGTGTTTGTTGTTCGAATCTGAGCTTTAGTTCAAAGAAACACTTTCTGGTTGAATTGAGTTCTTTTGCAAATTTGAGATACACTTTGCTGTAACTCCCCAGGGAAACACCAGATCACAAAATGGAGTGTTTTTTAGCATTCCCGACTGAGGACACTCCTAATATATGTTTGTTGTTCAAATCTGAGCTTTGGTTCAAAAGAAACACTTTCTGGTTGAATTGAGTTCTTTTGCCAAATTTGAGATACACTTTGCTGTAACTCCCCAGGGAAACACCAGATCACAAAATGGAGTGTTTTTTAGCATTCCCGACTCAGGACACTACTAATATGTGTTTGTTGTTCGAATCTGAGCTTTGGTTCAAAAGAAACACTTTCTGGTTGAATTGAGTTCTTTTGCCAAATTGAGATACACTTTGCTGTAACTCCCCAGGGAAACACCAGATCACAAAATGGAGTGTTTTTTAGCATTCCGACTCAGGACACTACTAATATGTGTTTGTTGTTCGAATCTGAGCTTTGGTTCAAAAGAAACACTTTCTGGTTGAATTGAGTTCTTTTGCCAAATTTGAGATACACTTTGCTGTAACTCCCCAGGGAAACACCAGATCACAAAATGGAGTGTTTTTTTAGCATTCCTGACTCAGGACACTACTAATATATGTTTGTTGTTCGAATCTGAGCTTTGGTTCAAAAGAAACACTTTCTGGTTGAATTGAGTTCTTTTGCCAAATTGAGATACACTTTGCTGTAACTCCCCAGGGAAACACCAGATCACAAAATGGAGTAGTTTTTTAGCATTCCCGACTCAGGACACTACTAATATGTGTTTGTTGTTCGAATCTGAGCTTTAGTTCAAAAGAAACAGGTTCTGGTTGAATTGAGTTCTTTTGCAAATTTGAGATACACTTTGCTGTAACTCCCCAGGGAAACACCAGATCACAAAATGGAGTGTTTTTTAGCATTCCTGACTCAGGACACTACTAATATATGTTTGTTGTTCGAATCTGAGCTTTGGTTCAAAAGAAACACTTTCTGGTTGAATTGAGTTCTTTTGCCAATTGAGATACACTTTGCTGTAACTCCCCAGGGAAACACCAGATCACAAAATGGAGTGTTTTTTAGCATTTCCCTGACTCAGGACACTACTAATATGTGTTTGTTGTTCGAATCTGAGCTTTGGTTCAAAAGAAACACTTTCTGGTTGAATTGAGTTCTTTTGCCAATTGAGATACACTTTGCTGTAACTCCCCAGGGAAATACCAGATCACAAAATGGAGTGTTTTTTAGCATTCCCGACTCAGGACACTACTAATATGTGTTTGTTGTTCGAATCTGAGCTTTGGTTCAAAAGAAACACTTTCTGGTTGAATTGAGTTCTTTTGCCAAATTTGAGATACACTTTGCTGTAACTCCCCAGGGAAGCACCAGATCACAAAATGGAGTGTTTTTTTAGCTTTCCGACTCAGGACACTACTAATATGTGTTTGTTGTTCGAATCTGAGCTTTAGTTCAAAAGAAACACTTTCTGGTTGAATTGAGTTCTTTTGCAAATTTGAGATACACTTTGCTGTAACTCCCCAGGGAAACACCAGATCACAAAATGGAGTGTTTTTTAGCTTTCCTGACTCAGGACACTACTAATATGTGTTTGTTGTTCGAATCTGAGCTTTGGTTCAAAAGAAACACTTTCTGGTTGAATTGAGTTCTTTTGCCAAATTGAGATACACTTTGCTGTAACTCCCCAGGGAAACACCAGATCACAAAATGGAGTGTTTTTTAGCATTCCCGACTCAGGACACTACTAATATATGTTTGTTGTTCGAATCTGAGCTTTGGTTCAAAAGAAACACTTTCTGGTTGAATTGAGTTCTTTTGCCAATTTGAGATACACTTTGCTGTAACTCCCCAGGGAAACACCAGATCACAAAATGGAGTGTTTTTTAGCATTCCCGACTCAGGACACTCCTAATATGTGTTTGTTGTTCGAATCTGAGCTTTAGTTCAAAGAAACACTTTCTGGTTGAATTGAGTTCTTTTGCCAATTTGAGATACACTTTGCTGTAACTCCCCAGGGAAACACCAGATCACAAAATGGAGTGTTTTTTTAGCTTTCCTGACTCAGGACACTACTAATATGTGTTTGTTGTTCGAATCTGAGCTTTAGTTCAAAAGAAACACTTTCTGGTTGAATTGAGTTCTTTTGCCAAATTGAGATACACTTTGCTGTAACTCCCCAGGGAAACACCAGATCACAAAATGGAGTGTTTTTTTAGCTTCCTGACTCAGGACACTACTAATATGTGTTTGTTGTTCGAATCTGAGCTTTGGTTCAAAAGAAACACTTTCTGGTTGAATTGAGTTCTTTTGCCAATTTGAGATACACTTTGCTGTAACTCCCCAGGGAACACCAGATCACAAAATGGAGTAGTTTTTTAGCATTCCCGACTCAGGACACTACTAATATGTGTTTGTTGTTCGAATCTGAGCTTTAGTTCAAAAGAAACACTTTCTGGTTGAATTGAGTTCTTTTGCAAATTTGAGATACACTTTGCTGTAACTCCCCAGGGAAACACCAGATCACAAAATGGAGTGTTTTTTAGCATTCCCGACTCAGGACACTACTAATATGTGTTTGTTGTTCGAATCTGAGCTTTGTTCAAAGAAACACTTTCTGGTTGAATTGAGTTCTTTTGCCAAATTGAGATACACTTTGCTGTAACTCCCCAGGGAAACACCAGATCACAAAATGGAGTGTTTTTTTAGCTTTCCTGACTCAGGACACTACTAATATGTGTTTGTTGTTCGAAATCTGAGCTTTGGTTCAAAAGAAACACTTTCTGGTTGAATTGAGTTCTTTTGCCAAATTGAGATACACTTTGCTGTAACTCCCCAGGGAAACACCAGATCACAAAATGGAGTGTTTTTTTAGCATTCCCGACTCAGGACACTACTAATATGTGTTTGTTGTTCGAATCTGAGCTTTGGTTCAAAAGAAACACTTTCTGGTTGAATTGAGTTCTTTTGCCAAATTGAGATACACTTTGCTGTAACTCCCCAGGGAAACACCAGATCACAAAATGGAGTGTTTTTTTAGCTTTCCTGACTCAGGACACTACTAATATGTGTTTGTTGTTCGAATCTGAGCTTTGGTTCAAAAGAAACACTTTCTGGTTGAATTGAGTTCTTTTGCCAAATTGAGATACACTTTGCTGTAACTCCCCAGGGAAACACCAGATCACAAAATGGAGTGTTTTTTAGCATTCCCGACTCAGGACACTACTAATATGTGTTTGTTGTTCGAATCTGAGCTTTGGTTCAAAAGAAACACTTTCTGGTTGAATTGAGTTCTTTTGCCAATTTGAGATACACTTTGCTGTAACTCCCCAGGGAAACACCAGATCACAAAATGGAGTGTTTTTTAGCATTCCCGACTCAGGACACTACTAATATGTGTTTGTTGTTCGAATCTGAGCTTTGGTTCAAAAGAAACACTTTCTGGTTGAATTGAGTTCTTTTGCCAAATTGAGATACACTTTGCTGTAACTCCCCAGGGAAACACCAGATCACAAAATGGAGTGTTTTTTAGCTTTCCTGACTCAGGACACTACTAATATGTGTTTGTTGTTCGAATCTGAGCTTTAGTTCAAAAGAAACACTTTCTGGTTGAATTGAGTTCTTTTGCAAATTTGAGATACACTTTGCTGTAACTCCCCAGGGAAACACCAGATCACAAAATGGAGTGTTTTTTTAGCATTCCCGACTCAGGACACTACTAATATGTGTTTGTTGTTCGAATCTGAGCTTTGGTTCAAAAGAAACACTTTCTGGTTGAATTGAGTTCTTTTGCCAATTGAGATACACTTTGCTGTAACTCCCCAGGGAAACACCAGATCACAAAATGGAGTGTTTTTTAGCTTTCCTGACTCAGGACACTACTAATATGTGTTTGTTGTTCGAATCTGAGCTTTGGTTCAAAAGAAACACTTTCTGGTTGAATTGAGTTCTTTTGCCAAATTGAGATACACTTTGCTGTAACTCCCCAGGGAAACACCAGATCACAAAATGGAGTAGTTTTTTAGCATTCCCGACTCAGGACACTACTAATATGTGTTTGTTGTTCGAATCTGAGCTTTGGTTCAAAAGAAACACTTTCTGGTTGAATTGAGTTCTTTTGCCAATTTGAGATACACTTTGCTGTAACTCCCCAGGGAAACACCAGATCACAAAATGGAGTAGTTTTTTAGCATTCCTGACTCAGGACACTACTAATATGTGTTTGTTGTTCGAATCTGAGCTTTGGTTCAAAAGAAACACTTTCTGGTTGAATTGAGTTCTTTTGCCAAATTGAGATACACTTTGCTGTAACTCCCCAGGGAAACACCAGATCACAAAATGGAGTGTTTTTTTAGCATTTCCTGACTCAGGACACTACTAATATGTGTTTGTTGTTCGAATCTGAGCTTTGGTTCAAAAGAAACACTTTCTGGTTGAATTGAGTTCTTTTGCCAAATTGAGATACACTTTGCTGTAACTCCCCAGGGAAACACCAGATCACAAAATGGAGTAGTTTTTTAGCATTCCCGACTCAGGACACTACTAATATGTGTTTGTTGTTCGAATCTGAGCTTTGGTTCAAAAGAAACACTTTCTGGTTGAATTGAGTTCTTTTGCCAAATTGAGATACACTTTGCTGTAACTCCCCAGGGAAACACCAGATCACAAAATGGAGTAGTTTTTTAGCATCCCGACTCAGGACACTACTAATATGTGTTTGTTGTTCGAATCTGAGCTTTGGTTCAAAGAAACACGTTTCTGGTTGAATTGAGTTCTTTTGCCAAATTTGAGATACACTTTGCTGTAACTCCCCAGGAAACACCAGATCACAAAATGGAGTGTTTTTTAGCTTCCCGACTCAGGACACTACTAATATGTGTTGTTGTTCGAATCTGAGCTTTGGTTCAAAAGAAACACTTTCTGGTTGAATTGAGTCTTTTGCCAAATTTGAGATACACTTTGCTGTAACTCCCAGGGAACACCAGATCACAAAATGAGTGTTTTTTTAGCCTTTCCTGACTCAGGACACTACTAATATGTGTTTGTTGTTCGAATCTGAGCTTTGGTTCAAAGAAACCCTTTCTGGTTGAATTGGAGTTCTTTGCCAATTTGAGATACAGCTTTGCTGTAACTCCCCAGGGAAACACCCGATCACAAAATGGAGTTGTTTGTTAGCATTCCGACTCAGACACTACTAATATGTATTTGTTGTTCGAACTGAGCTTTTTGTTCAAAAGAAACACTATCTGGTAGATTGAGTTCTTTTGTGCATTTGAGATAGCACTTTTGCTGTAACTCCCCAGGGAAACACCCGATGACAAATGGAGTAGTTTTTTTTTAGCAACCAGAACTGTTTTTTGCCAATTTGAGATACACTTTGCTGTAACTGCCCTGGGAAACACCAGATCACAAAATGGAGTAGTTTTTGCATCCCGACTGTCAGACACTACAATATGTGTTTTTGTTCAAATCTGAGCTTTGGTTCAAAGAAACACTTTCTGTTTGAATTGAGTTCTTTTGCCAATTTGAGATACACTTTGCTGTACCTCCCCAGGGAAATAGCAGATCACAAAATCGAGTGTTTTTTTTAGCTTTCGTGACTCAGGACACTACTAATATATGTTTGTTCTTCAAATCTGAGCTTTGGTTCAAAAGAAACACTTTCTGGTTGAAATGAGTTCTTTTGCCAAATTGAGATACACTTTGCTGTAACTCCCCAGGGAAACACCAGATCACAAAATGGAGTAGTTTTTTAGCATTCCTGACTCAGGACACAACTAATATGTGTTTGTTGTTCGAATCTGAGCTTTGGTTCCAAAGAAACACTTTCTGGTTGAATTGAGTTCTTTTGCCAATTGAGATACACTTTGCTGTAACTCCCCAGGGAAACACCAGATCACAAATGGAGTGTTTTTTTAGCATTCCGACTCAGGACACTAAATATGTGTTTGTTGTTCGAATCTGAGCTTTGGTTCAAAGAAACACTTTCTGGTTGAATTGAGTTCTTTTGCCAAATTGAGATACACTTTGCTGTAACTCCCCAGGGAAACAACAGATCACAAAATGGAGTGTTTTTTAGCATTCCCGACTCAGGAACTACTAATATATGTTTGTTGTTCAAATCTGAGCTTTGGTTCAAAAAAACACTTTCTGTTTGAATTGAGTTCTTTTGCCAATTTGAGATACACTTTGCTGTACCTCCCCAGGGAACACCAGATCACAAAATGGAGTAGTTTTTTAGCATTCCCGACTCAGGACACTACTAATATGTGTTTGTTGTTCGAATCTGAGCTTTGGTTCAAAAGAAACACTTTCTGGTTGAATTGAGTTCTTTGCCAATTTGAGGTACACTTTGCTGTAACTCCCCAGGGAAACACCAGATCACAAAATGGAGTAGTTTTTTAGCATTCCCGACTCAGGACACTACTAATATGTGTTTGTTGTTCGAATCTGAGCTTTAGTTCAAAAGAAACACTTTCTGGTTGAATTGAGTTCTTTTGCCAATTTGAGATACACTTTGCTGTAACTCCCCAGGGAAACACCAGATCACAAAATGGAGTGTTTTTTTTAGCTTTCGTGACTCAGGACACTACTAATATATGTTTGTTCTTCAAATCTGAGCTTTGGTTCAAAAGAAACACTTTCTGGTTGAATTGAGTTTTTTGCCAAATTTGAGATACACTTTGCTGTAACTCCCCAGGGAAACACCAGATCACAAAATGGAGTGGTTTTTTTTTTTTTTAGCTTTCCCGATCAGGACACCCTAGTAGGTGTTTATTGTTCCACTCTGAGCTAGCGTTCAAAAGTAACAGGTTTGGTTGAGTTGAGTTTTTTGCCAATTCTGAGTCCGCCTTGTCTAACTCCTCAGGGAAAGCTCTGATTACGCAGGAGTGGTTTTTTAGCTTTCCGACTCAGGGACACCCCTAGTAGGTGTTTCTTGTTCATCTGAGTATGGTTCAAAAGTAACAGTTTCTGGTTGAAGTTTAGGTTATTTTTGCCAATTATGAGATATGCACTTTGGCTGTAACTCCTCAGGGAAACTACCAGAATCACTAGAATGGAGTGGTTTTTAAGCTTTCCCGAAATCAGGACACACCTAGGAGCTGTTTGTGTTCGAATCTGAACCTTTGGTTCAAAAGTAACGCTTCTGGTTTGAATTGGTT
>NC_045546.1:61310276-61328406 GCF_009769535.1 Thamnophis elegans | reverse complement strand
TTTTTTAGCTTTCCCGAATCAGGACACCCTAATAGGTTTGTTGTTCGAATCTGAGCTCTGCGACAAAAGTAACGTTTTCTAGTGGAATTTAGTTTTAACGCCAATTCTGAGATACACTTTGGTTTAACTCCTCAGGGAAACAGCAGATCACCAAATGGAGTGGTTTTTTAGCTTCTCGACTCAGGACACCCCTAATAGGTGTTTGTTTTTCGAATCTGAGCTTTGGTTCAAAAATTAACATTGTCTGCTTGGTTGAATTCTTTTGCCAATTCTGAGATACGCTTTGGTGAAACTCCTCAGGGAAACCTAAGATCATCAATGGATTGGTTTTTTAGCTTTCCGACTCAGGACACCCCTAATAGGTGTTTGTTGTTCGAATCAAAGCTTTTGTTCAAAAGTAACACTTTTGGTTTGAAGTTGAATGTTTTTTTTTGCAAATTCTCAGATACGCCTTTGGTTCTAACTCCTCAGAGAAAGCTCTCGATCACCGAATGGAGTGGTTTTTTTAGCTTTCCACGAGCTCAGGACATCCCTAGTAGAATGCTTCTGTGTCCGAACTGAGCGTATTGGTTCAAAGCTAACCGTTTCTGGTTTGAAGTTGAGTTTTTTCCTTTGCCAATGCTCTGAGATACGGCTTTTGTCTAACTCCTCAGGGAAAGCTTCATGATCACCGAAATGGAGTGGTTTTTTAGCTTTCCCGAATCAGGACACCCCTAGAGATGTTTGTTGTTCGAATCTGAGCTTGGTTCAAAAGTAACACTTTCTGTTGAATTGATTTTTTTTGCAAATTCTGAGATACAGCCTTGGTCAACTCCTCAGGGAAAGCTCTGATCACGAATGGAGTGTTTTTAGCTTTCCCGACTCAGGACACCCCTAGATATGTTTTGTTGCTTCGAATCTGAGCTTTGGTTCAAAGAAACACTTTCCGGTTGAATTGAGATATTTCGCCAATTCTGAGATACACTTTTGTCTAACTCCTCAGGGAAAGCTCTGATCACAAAACGGAGTGGTTTTTTAGTTTTCTCGACTCAGGATACCCCAAATAGATGTTTGTTGTTCGAATCAGAGCTTTGGTTGAAAAGTAACACTTCCTCGTTGAATTGAGTTCTTTAGCCAATTCTGAGATACACTTTGGTCTAACTCCTCTGGCAAAGCTCTGACAGCGAATGAAGGGTTTTTTTAGCTTTCCCAACTCAGGACACCCCTAATAGGTGTTTATGTTTCGAATATCAGGTTTGGTTCAAAAGTAACACTTTCTGGTTGAATTGAATTCTTTCACCAATTCTGTGATACACTTTGGTCTAACTCCTCGGGAAAGCTCTGATCACAAAATTGTGTGGTTGTTTTAGTTTTCTCGACTCAGGATACCCCAAATAGATGTTTGTTTTTCGAATTAGAGCTTTGGTTCAAAAGTAACACTTTCTCGTTGAATTGAGTTCTTTCGCAAATTCTTAGATAGACTTTGGTCTAACTCCTCAGGGAAAGCTCTGATCACAAAACGGAGTGGTTTTTTAGTTTCCTCGACTCAGGATACCCCAAATAGATGTTTGTTTTAGAATCAGAGCTTTGGTTCAAAAGTAACACTTTCCGGTTGAATTGAGATATATCACCAATTCTGAGATATACTTTTGTCTAACTCCTCAGGGAAAGCTCAGATCACCAATCGGAGTGGTTTTTTTTGTTTCCCGACTCAGGAAACCCCTAATCAGTGTTTGTGTTTCGAATCTGAGCTTTGTTTCAAAAGTAACACTTTCTGGTTGAATTGAGTTCTTTCACCAATTCTGAGATACACTTTGGTCTAACTCCTGAGGGAAAGTTCTGATCACAAAACGGAGTGGTTTTTTAGCTTTCTCAACTCAGTATACCCCAAATAGATGTTTGTTGTTCGAATCAGAGCTTTGGTTGAAAAGTAACACTTCCTCGTTGAATTGAGTTCTTTCACCAATTCTGAGATACACTTTGGTCTAACTCCTCTGGCAAAGCTCTGACAGCGAATGAAGGGTTTTTTAGCTTTCCCAACTCAGGACACCCCTAATAGGTGTTTATGTTTCGAATATCAGGTTGGTTCAAAAGTAACACTTTCTGGTTGAATTGAATTCTTTCACCAATTCTGTGATACACTTTGGTCTAACTCCTCAGGGAAAGCTCTGATCACAAAACGGAGTGGTTTTTTTAGCTTTCCCTACTCAGGATACCCCTAATAGATGTTTGTGTAATCTGAGTTGTGGTTCAAAAGTAACACTTTCTGGTTGAATTGAGTTTTTCGCCAATTCTGAGATACGGTTTGGTCTAACTCCTCAGGGAAAGCTCTGATCAGCAAATGAAGTGGTTTTTTAACCTTCCCTCCTCACGACACCCCTAATAGATGTTTGTGTCGAATTCGGAGATCAGACCTTTCCCTGAGGAGTTAGACCAAAGCGTATCCCAGAATTGGCAAAAGAACTGAATTCAACAAGAAATCGTTAATTTGACCCAGAGCTCAGATTCGAACAACAAATGGAGTAGTTTTTTTAGCTTTCCGACTCAGGACACCCCTAATAGGTGTTTGTTGTTCGAATCTGAGCTTTGGTTCAAAAGTAACACTTTCTGGTTGAATTGAGATACACTTTGGTGTCACTCCTCAGGGAAACCTCAGATCACCAAATGGAGTGATTTATAAGCTTTCCTGACTCAGGACACCCCTAATAGGTGTTTGTTGATTGAATCTGAGCTTTGGTTCAAAAGTAACACTTTCTGGTTGAATTGAGTTCTTTTGCCAATTCAGAGATACGCTTTGGTGTAATTCCTCAGGAAACCTCAGATCATCAAATGGAGTGGTTTTTTAGCTTTCCGGGACTCAGGACACCCCTAATAGGTGTTGTTGTTCAAATCTGAGCTTTGGTTCAGAAAGTAACATTTTCTGATTGAATTGAGTTTTAATGCGAATTCTGAGATACACGTTGGAGTAATTCCTAAGGGAACCCTCAGATCAAAATGGAGTGTTTTTTTAGGTTTTCGACTCAGGACAACCCCTAATAGGTGTTTGTTGTTCGAATGTGAGCTTTGGTACAAAAGTAACATTTTCTGTTGGTTGAATTCTTTTGCCAATTCTGAGATACGCTTCGGTGAAACTCCTCAGGAAACTTCAGATCAACAAATGGAGTGGTTTTTTAGCTTTCCCCGACTCAGGACCCCCTAATAGGTGTTTGTTGTTCGAATCTGAGCTTTGGTTCAGAAGTAACATTTCTGATTGAATTGAGTTTAATGCAATTCTGAGAAACACCTTTGGTGTAATTCCTCAGGGAAACCTCAGATCATCAATGGAGTGGTTTTTAGCTTTCCGGACTCAGGACACACTAATAGGTGTTTGTTGTTCGAATCTGAGTTTTGGTTCAAAAGTAACACTTTCTGATTGAATTGAGTTGTTTCGCCAATTCTGAGATACGCTTTTGTCTAACTCCTCAGGGAAAGCTCTGATCAAGGAACCAAGTGGTTTTTTTAGCTTTCCCCACTCCGTACACCCCTAATAGGTGTTGTGTTTCGAATCTGAGCTTTGGTTCAAAGTAACACTTTCTGGTTGAATTGAATTCTTCACCAATTCTGTGATACACTTTGGTCTAAATCCTCAGGGAAAGCTCTGATCAGCAAATGGAGTGGTTTTTAGTTTTCCCAACTCACGACACCCCTAATAGGTGTTTGTTGTTCGAATCTGAGCTTTGGTTCAAAAGTAACACTTTGTGGTTGAATTGAGGTATTCTGCCTATTCTGAAATACACTTGGTTTAACTCCTCAGGGAAAAATCAGATGAACAAATGTAGTAGTTTTTTAGCTTTTCGACTCAGGACACCCCGAATAGGGTTTGTTGTTCGAATCTGAGCTTTGGTTCAAAAGTAACACTTTGTGGTTGAATTGAGGTATTCTGCCAATTCTGATATACGCTTTGGTTTAAACTCATCAGGGAAAAAGCAGATCACCAATGGAGTGGTTTTTAGTTTTCTCAACTCAGGACACCCCTAATAGGTGTGTTGTGTTCGAATCTGAGCTTTGGTTCAAAAGTAACACTTTGTGGTTGAATTGAGGTATTCTGCCAATTCTGATATACGCTTGGTCTAACTCCTCAGGGAAAGCTCTGATCAACAAATTGTGTGGTTCTTTAGCTTTCCAGATTCAGGACACCCCTAATAGGTGTTTGTTGTTCGAATCTGATCTCTGGGTCTAAAGTAACGTTTTCTAGTGGAATTTAGTTTTAACGCCAATTCTGAGATACACTTTGGTTTAACTCCTCAGGGAAACTTCAGATCATCGAATGGAGTGGTTTTTTAGCTTTCCCGATTCAGGACACCCCTAATAGGTGTTTGTTTTTCGAATCTGAGCTTTGGTTCAAAAATTAACATTGTCTGCTTGGTTGAATTCTTTGCCAATTCTGAGATACGCTTTGGTGAAACTCCTCAGGGAAACCTAAGATCATCAAATGGATTGGTTTTTTAGCTTTCCGACTCAGGACACCTAATAGGTGTTTGTTGTTCGAATCAAAGCTTTTGTTCAAAAGTAACACTTTCTGGTTCAATTGAGATATTTCGCCAATTCTGAGATACACTTTGTTTAACTCCTCAGGGAAACCTCAGATCACGAAACGGAGTGGTTTTTAGTGTTTTTTAGCTTTCGAATCACAATACCCGTAATAGATGTTTGTTGTTCGAATCAGAGCTTTGGTTCAAAAGTAACACTTTCTGGTTGAATTGAGTTCTTTCGCCAATTCTGAGATACGGTTTGGTCAATCCTCAGGCAAAGCTCTGATCAGCAAATGAAGTGGTTTTTAACCTTCCTCTACTCACGACACCCAATAGATGTTTGTTGTTCGAATCAGAGCTTTGGTTCAAAAGTAACACTTTCTCATTGAATTGAGTTCTTTCACCAATTCTGAGATACACTTTCATCTAACCACTCAGGGAAAGCTCTGATCACAAAATTGTGTGGTTTTTTTAGTTTTCTCGACTCAGGATACCCCAAATAGATGTTTTGTTTTTAGAATCAGAGCTTTGGTTCAAAAGTAACACTTTCCGGTTGAATTGAGATATTTCGCCAATTCTGAGATACACTTTTGTCTAACTCCTCAGGGAAAGCTCTGATCACAAAACGGAGTGGTTTTTTAGTTTTCTCGACTCAGGATACCCCAAATAGATGTTTGTTGTTCGAATCAGAGCTTTGGTTGAAAAGTAACACTCCTCGTTGATTGAGTTCTTTAGCCAATTCTGAGATACACTTTGGTCTAACTCCTCTGGCAAAGCTCTGACAGCGAATGAAGGGTTTTTTTAGCTTTCCCAACTCAGGACACCCCTAATGGTGTTTATGTTTCGAATATCAGGTTTGGTTCAAAAGTAACACTTTCTGGTTGAATTGAATTCTTTCACCATTCTGTGATACACTTTGGTCTAACTCCTCAGGGAAAGCTCTGATCACAAAATTGTGTGGTTGTTTAGTTTTCTCGACTCAGGATACCCAAATAGATGTTTGTTGTTCGAATTAGAGCTTTGGTTCAAAAGTAACACTTTCTCGTTGAATTGAGTTCTTTCGCAAATTCTGAGATACACTTTTGTCTAACTCCTCAGGGAAAGCTCTGACAAAACAAAGGAGTGGTTTTTTAGTTTCCTCGACTCAGGATACCCAAATAGATGTTTGTTTTTAGAATCAGAGCTTTGGTTCAAAAGTAACACTTTCCGGTTGAATTGAGATATATCACCAATTCTGAGATATACTTTTGTCTAACTCCTCAGGGAAAGCTCAGATCACCAATCGGAGTGGTTTTTTTGTTTTCCCGACTCAGGAAACCCCTATCAGTGTGTGTGTTTCGAATCTGAGCTTTGTTTCAAAAGTAACACTTTCTGGTTGAATTGAGTTCTTTCACCAATTCTGAGATACACTTTGGTCTAACTCCTGAGGGAAAGTTCTGATCACAAAACGGAGTGGTTTTTTAGCTTTCTCAACTCAGTATACCCCAAATAGATGTTTGTTGTTCGAATCAGAGCTTTGGTTGAAAAGTAACACTTCCTCGTTGAATTGAGTTCTTTCACCAATTCTGAGATACCTTTGGTCTAACTCCTCTGGCAAAGCTCTGACAGCGAATGAAGGGTTTTTTTAGCTTTCCCAACTCAGGACACCCCTAATAGGTGTTATGTTTCGAATATCAGGTTTGGTTCAAAAGTAACACTTTCTGGTTGAATTGAATTCTTTCACCAATTCTGTGATACACTTTGGTCTAACTCCTCAGGGAAAGCTTGATCACAAAACGGAGTGGTTTTTTAGCTTTCCCTACTCAGGATACCCCTAATAGATGTTTGTGTATCGAATCTGAGTTGTGGTTCAAAAGTAACACTTTCTGGTTGAATTGAGTTCTTTCGCCAATTCTGAGATACGGTTTGGTCTAACTCCTCAGGGAAAGCTCTGATCACCAACTAGAGTGGCTTTTTTAGCTTTCCCGACTCAGGACACTACTTAATATGTGTTTGTTGTTTTGAATCTCATTTCTGGGTCAAAAGTTAACCTTTTCTAGATGAATGAGTTTTTTTGTCCAATTCTGAGATACACTTTGGTGTAACTCCCCCAGGGAAATTCTTCAGAATCAAAAAATGGTGTGGTTTTTTAGCTTCCGACTCAGGACACCCCTAATAGGTGTTTGTTGTTTTGAATCTGAGCTTTGGTCAAAAGTTAACTTTCTGGTTGAATTGGTTTTTCTGCCAATTCTGAGGTACACTTTGGGTAACTCATCAGGGAACCTTCAGATCATCGAATGGAGTGGTTTTTTAGCTTCTCCGATTCAGGACACCCCTGAATAGGTGTTTGTTGTTCGAATCTGATCTTTGGTTCAACAGTAACACTTTCTGGTTGAATTGAGGTTCTTTTGCCAATTCTGAGATACGCTTTGGTCTAACTCCTCAGGGAAAGCTCTGATCCTCGAATGGAGTGGTTTTTTTAGCTTTCCTAACTAAGGACACCCCTAATAGGTGTTTGTTGTTCGAATCTGAGCTTTGGTTCAAAAGTAACATTTTCTGATTGAATTGAGTTTTAATGCGAATTCTGAGATACACGTTGGAGTAATTCCTAAGGGAACCCTCAGATCAAAAATGGAGTGTTTTTTTAGGTTTTCGACTCAGGACACCCCTAATAGGTGTTTGTTGTTCGAATGTGAGCTTTGGTACAAAAGTAACATTTTCTGGTTGGTTGAATTCTTTTGCCAATTCTGAGATACGCTTCGGTGAAACTCCTCAGGGAAACTTCAGATCAACAAATGGAGTGGTTTTTTAGCTTTCCCGACTCAGGACACCCCTAATAGGTGTTTGTTGTTCGAATCTGAGCTTTGGTTCAGAAGTAACATTTTCTGATTGAATTGAGTTTTAATGCGAATTCTGAGAAACACTTTGGTGTAATTCCTCAGGGAAACCTCAGATCATCAAATGAGTGGTTTTTTTAGCTTTCCGGACTCAGGACACACCTAATAGGTGTTTGTTGTTCAAATCTGAGATTTGGTTCAGAAGTAACATTTTCTGATTGAATTGAGTTCTTTCGCAAATTCTGAGATATACTTTTGTCTAACTCCTCAGGGAAAGCTCTGATCACCAAATGGAGTGGTTTTTTAGCTTTCCCGACAGGACACCCCTAATAGGTGTTTGTGTTTCGAATCTGAGCTTTGGTTCAAAGTAACACTTTCTGGTTGAATTGAATTCTTTCACCAATTCTGTGATACACTTTGGTCTAAATCCTCAGGGAACTCTGATCAGCAAATGGAGTGGTTTTTTTAGTTTTCCCAACTCACGACACCCCTAATAGGTGTTTGTTGTTCGAATCTGAGCTTTGGTTCAAAAGTAACACTTTGTGGTTGAATTGAGGTATTCTGCCTATTCTGAAATACACTTTGGTTTAACTCCTCAGGGAAAAATCAGATGAACAAATGTAGTAGTTTTTTAGCTTTTCGACTCAGGACACCCCGAATAGGTGTTTGTTGTTCGAATCTGAGCTTTGGTTCAAAAGTAACACTTTGTGGTTGAATTGAGGTATTCTGCCAATTCTGATATACGCTTTGGTTTAACTCATCAGGGAAAAAGCAGATCACCAAATGGAGTGGTTTTTTAGTTTTCTCGACTCAGGACACCCCTAATAGTTTTGTTGTTCGAATCTGAGCTTTGGTTCAAAAGTAACACTTTGTGGTTGAAGAGGTATTCTGCCAATTCTGATATACGCTTTGGTCTAACTCCTCAGGGAAAGCTCTGATCAACAAATTGTGTGGTTTTTTAGCTTTCCAGATTCAGGACACCCCTAATAGGTGTTTGTTGTTCGAATCTGATCTCTGCGACAAAAGTAACGTTTTGTAGTGGAATTTAGTTTTAACGCCAATTCTGAGATACACTTTGGTTTAACTCCTCAGGGAAACAGCAGATCACCAAATGGAGTGGTTTTTTAGCTTTCTCGACTCAGGACACCCCTAATAGGTGTTTGTTTTTCGAATCTGAGCTTTGGTTCAAAAATTAACATTGTCTGCTTGGTTGAATTCTTTTGCCAATTCTGAGATACGCTTTGGTGAAACTCCTCAGGAAACCTAAGATCATCAAATGGATTGGTTTTTTAGCTTTCCGACTCAGGACACCCCTAATAGGTGTTTGTTGTTCGAATCAAAGCTTTTGTTCAAAAGTACACTTTCTGGTTCAATTGAGATATTTCGCCAATTCTGAGATACACTTTGTTTTAACTCCTCAGGGAAACCTCAGATCACGAAACGGAGTGGTTTTTTAGCTTTTTCGAATCACAATACCCGTAATAGATGTTTGTTGTTCGAATCAGAGCTTTGGTTCAAAAGTAACACTTTCTGGTTGAATTGAGTTCTTTCGCCAATTCTGAGATACGGTTTGGTCTAACTCCTCAGGCAAAGCTCTGATCAGAAAATGAAGTGGTTTTTTAACCTTCCTCTACTCACGACACCCCTAATAGATGTTTGTTGTTCGAATCAGAGCTTTGGTTCAAAAGTAACACTTTCTCATTGAATTGAGTTCTTTCACCAATTCTGAGATACACTTTCATCTAACCACTCAGGGAAAGCTCTGATCACAAAACGGAGTGGTTTTTTAGCTTTCTCGACTCAGGATACCCCTAATAGGTGTTTGCTGTTCGAATCTGATCTTTGGTTCAAAAGTAACACTTTCTGGTTGAATTGAGTTCTTTTGCAAATTCTTAGATAGACTTTGGTCTAACTCCTCAGGGAAAGCTCTGATCAACAAATTGTGTGGTTCTTTTAGTTTTCTCGACTCAGGATACCCCAAATAGATGTTTGTTTTTAGAATCAGAGCTTTGGTTGAAAAGTAACACTTCCTCGTTGAATTGAGTTCTTTAGCCAATTCTGAGATACACTTTGGTCTAACTCCTCTGGCAAAGCTCTGACAGCGAATGAAGGGTTTTTTTAGCTTTCCCAACTCAGGACACCCCTAATAGGTGTTTATGTTTCGAATATCAGGTTTGGTTCAAAAGTAACACTTTCTGGTTGAATTGAATTCTTTCACCAATTCTGTGATACACTTTGGTCTAACTCCTCAGGGAAAGCTCTGATCACAAAATTGTGTGGTTTTTAGTTTTCTCGACTCAGGATACCCCAAATAGATGTTTGCTGTTCGAATCTGATCTCTGGGTCTAAAGTAACACTTTCTCGTTGAATTGAGTTCTTTTGCAAATTCTTAGATAGACTTTGGTCTAACTCCTCAGGGAAAGCTCTGATCACAAAATGGAGTGGTTTTTAGTTTCCTCGACTCAGGATACCCCAAATAGATGTTTGTTTTTAGAATCAGAGCTTTGGTTCAAAAGTAACACTTTCCGGTTGAATTGAGATATCACCAATTCTGAGATACACTTTTGTCTAACTCCTCAGGGAAAGCTCAGATCACCAATCGGAGTGGTTTTTTTGTTTTCCCGACTCAGGAAACCCCTAATCAGTGTTTGTGTTTCGAATCTGAGCTTTGTTTCAAAAGTAACACTTTCTGGTTGAATTGAGTTCTTTCACCAATTCTGAGATACACTTTGGTCTAACTCCTGAGGGAAAGTTCTGATCACAAAACGGAGTGGTTTTTTAGCTTTCTCAACTCAGTATACCCCAAATAGATGTTTGTT
This sequence comes from Thamnophis elegans, assembly GCF_009769535.1. Taxonomy (NCBI): domain Eukaryota; kingdom Metazoa; phylum Chordata; class Lepidosauria; order Squamata; family Natricidae; genus Thamnophis; species Thamnophis elegans. The sequence continues at coordinate 61,318,281 of NC_045546.1, read as the reverse complement.
GTTCGAATCAGAGCTTTGGTTGAAAAGTAACACTTCCTCGTTGAATTGAGTTCTTTCACCAATTCTGAGATACACTTTGGTCTAACTCCTCTGGCAAAGCTCTGACAGCGAATGAAGGGTTTTTTTAGCTTTCCCAACTCAGGACACCCCTAATAGGTGTTTATGTTTCGAATATCAGGTTTGGTTCAAAAGTAACACTTTCTGGTTGAATTGAATTCTTTCACCAATTCTGTGATACACTTTGGTCTAACTCCTCAGGGAAAGCTCTGATCACAAAACGGAGTGGTTTTTTTAGCTTTCCCTACTCAGGATACCCCTAATAGATGTTTGTGTATCGAATCTGAGTTTTGGTTCAAAAGTAACACTTTCTGATTGAATTGAGTTCTTTCGCCAATTCTGAGATACGGTTTGGTCTAACTCCTCAGGGAAAGCTCTGATCAGCAAATGAAGTGGTTTTTTAACCTTCCCTCCTCACGACACCCCTAATAGATGTTTGTTGTTCGAATTCGGAGATCAGACCTTTCCCTGAGGAGTTAGACCAAAGCGTATCCCAGAATTGGCAAAAGAACTGAATTCAACAAGAAATCGTTAATTTGACCCAGAGCTCAGATTCGAACAACAAATGGAGTAGTTTTTTAGCTTTCCGACTCAGGACACCCCTAATAGGTGTTTGTTTTCGAATCTGAGCTTTGGTTCAAAAGTAACACTTTCTGGTTGAATTGAGGTATTCTGCCAATTCTGAGATACACTTTGTTTTAACTCCTCATGGAAACCTCAGATCACCAAATGGAGTGGCTTTTTTGCTTTCCCGACTCAGGACACCCCTAATGTTTGTTGTTCAAATCTGAGCTTTGGTTCAGAAGTAACATTTTCTGATTGAATTGAGTTTTAATGCGAATTCTGAGATACACGTTGGAGTAATTCCTAAGGGAACCCTCAGATCAAAAATGGAGTGTTTTTTTAGGTTTTCGACTCAGGACACCCCTAATAGGTGTTTGTTGTTCGAATGTGAGCTTTGGTACAAAAGTAACATTTTCTGGTTGAATTCTTTTGCCAATTCTGAGATACACTTTGGTGTCACTCCTCAGGGAAACTTCAGATCAACAAATGGAGTGGTTTTTTAGCTTTCCCGACTCAGGACACCCCTAATAGGTGTTTGTTGTTCGAATCTGAGCTTTGGTTCAAAAGTAACACTTTCTGGTTGAATTGAGTTTTAATGCGAATTCTGAGAAACACTTTGGTGTAATTCCTCAGGGAAACCTCAGATCATCAAATGGAGTGGTTTTTTAGCTTTCCGGACTCAGGACACACCTAATAGGTGTTTGTTGTTCAAATCTGAGATTTGGTTCAGAAGTAACATTTTCTGATTGAATTGAGTTTTAATGCGAATTCTAAGATACACGTTGGAGTAATTCCTCAGGGAAACCTCAGATCAAAATGGAGTGTTTTTTTAGGTTTTCGACTCAGGACACCCCTAATAGATGTTTGTTGTTCGAATGTGAGCTTTGGTTCAAAAGTAACATTTTCTGGTTGGTTGAATTCTTTTGCCAATTCTGAGATACGCTTCGGTGAAACTCCTCAGGGAAACTTCAGATCAACAAATGGAGTGGTTTTTTAGCTTTCCCGACTCAGGACACCCCTAATAGGTGTTTGTTGTTCGAATCTGAGCTTTGGTTCAGAAGTAACACTTTCTGGTTTAATTGAGTTCTTTTGCCAATTCTGAGATACACTTTGGTGTAATTCCTCAGGGAAACCTCAGATCATCAAATGGAGTGGTTTTTTAGCTTTCCGGACTCAGGACACACCTAATAGGTTTGTTGTTCAAATCTGAGATTTGGTTCAGAAGTAACATTTTCTGATTGAATTGAGTTTTAATGCGAATTCTAAGATACACGTTGGAGTAATTCCTCAGGGAAACCTCAGATCAAAAATGGAGTGTTTTTTTAGGTTTTCGACTCAGGACACCCCTAATAGGTGTTTGTTGTTCGAATGTGAGCTTTGGTACAAAAGTAACATTTTCTGGTTGAATTGAGTTCTTTCACCAATTCTGAGATACACTTTGGTCTAACTCCTGAGGGAAAGTTCTGATCACGAAACGGAGTGGTTTTTTAGTTTTCTCGACTCAGGATACCCCAAATAGATGTTTGTTTTTAGAATCAGAGCTTTGGTTCAAAAGTAACACTTTCCGGTTGAATTGAGATATTTCACCAATTCTGAGATATACTTTTGTCTAACTCCTCAGGGAAAGCTCTGATCACAAAAGGGAGTGGTTTTTTAGTTTTCTCGACTCAGGATACCCCAAATAGATGTTTGTTGTTCGAATCAGAGCTTTGGTTGAAAAGTAACACTTCCTCGTTGAATTGAGTTCTTTAGCCAATTCTGAGATACACTTTGGTCTAACTCCTCTGGCAAAGCTCTGACAGCGAATGAAGGGTTTTTTTAGCTTTCCCAACTCAGGACACCCCTAATAGGTGTTTATGTTTCGAATATCAGATTTGGTTCAAAAGTAACACTTTCTGGTTGAATTGATTCTTTCACCAATTCTGTGATACACTTTGGTCTAACTCCTCTGGGAAAGCTCTGATCACAAAACGGAGTGGTTTTTTTAGCTTTCCCTACTCAGGATACCCCTAATAGATGTTTGTGTATCGAATTAGAGCTTTGGTTCAAAAGCAACACTTTCTCGTTGAATTGAGTTCTTTCGCAAATTCTGAGATACGGTTTGGTCTAACTCCTCAGGGAAAGCTCTGATCACAAAACGGAGTGGTTTTTTAGTTTTCTCGACTCAGGATACCCCAAATAGATGTTTGTTTTTAGAATCAAGCTTTGGTTCAAAAGTAACACTTTCCGGTTGAATTGAGATATATCACCAATTCTGAGATACACTTTTGTCTAACTCCTCAGGGAAAGCTCAGATCACCAATCGGAGTGGTTTTTTTGTTTTCCCGACTCAGGACACCCCTAATCAGTGTTTGTGTTTCGAATCTGAGCTTTGTTTCAAAAGTAACACTTTCTGGTTGAATTGAGTTCTTTCACCAATTCTGAGATACACTTTGGTCTAACTCCTCTGGCAAAGCTCTGACAGCGAATGAAGGGTTTTTTTTAGCTTTCCCAACTCAGGACACCCCTAATAGGTGTTTATGTTTCGAATATCAGGTTTGGTTCAAAAGTAACACTTTCTGGTTGAATTGAGATATTTCGCCAATTCTGAGATACACTTTTGTCTAACTCCTCAGGGAAAGCTCTGATCACAAACGGAGTGGTTTTTTAGTTTTCTCGACTCAGGATACCCCAAATAGATGTTTGTTGTTCGAAACAGAGCTTTGGTTCAAAAGTAACACTTTCTGGTTGAATTGAGATATTTCGCCAATTCTGAGATACACTTTTGTCTAACTCCTCAGGGAAAGCTCTGATCACAAAACGGAGTGGTTTTTAAGTTTTCTCGACAGGATACCCCAAATAGATGTTTGTTTTTAGAATCAGAGCTTTGGTTGAAAAGTAACACTTTCCGGTTGAATTGAGATATTTCGCCAATTCTGAGATACACTTTTGTCTAACTCCTCAGGGAAAGCTCTGATCACAAAACGGAGTGGTTTTTTAGTTTTCTCGACTCAGGATACCCCAAATAGATGTTTGTTGTTCGAATCAGAGCTTTGGTTGAAAAGTAACACTTCCTCGTTGAATTGAGTTCTTTCACCAATTCTGAGATACACTTTGGTCTAACTCCTCTGGGAAAGCTCTGACAGCGAATGAAGGGTTTTTTTAGCTTTCCCAACTCAGGACACCCCTAATAGGTGTTTATGTTTCGAATATCAGGTTTGGTTCAAAAGTAACACTTTCTGGTTGAATTGAATTCTTTCACCAATTCTGTGATACACTTTGGTCTAACTCCTCAGGGAAAGCTCTGATCACCAAACGGAGTGGTTTTTTTAGCTTTCCCCACTCAGGATACCCCTAATAGGTGTTTGTTTTTCGAATCTGAGTTTTGGTTCAAAAGTAACACTTTCTGGTTGAATTGAGTTCTTTCGCCAATTCTGAGATACGGTTTGGTCTAACTCCTCAGGGAAAGCTCTGATCAGCGAATGAAGTGGTTTTTTAACCTTCCCTCCTCACGACACCCCTAATAGATGTTTGTTGTTCGAATTCGGAGATCAGACCTTTCCCTGAGGAGTTAGACCAAAGCGTATCCCAGAATTGGCAAAAGAACTGAATTCAACAAGAAATCGTTAATTTGACCCAGAGCTCAGATTCGAACAACAAATGGAGTGATTTATAAGCTTTCCTGACTCAGGACACCCCTAATAGGTGTTTGTTGTTCGAATCTGAGCTTTGGTTCAAAAGTAACACTTTCTGGTTGAATTGAGATACACTTTGGTGTCACTCCTCAGGGAAACCTCAGATCACCAAATGGAGTGGTTTTTTAGATTTCCTGACTCAGGACACCCCTAATAGGTGTTTGTTGATTGAATCTGAGCTTTGGTACAAAAGTAACACTTTCTGGTTGAATTGAGTTCTTTTGCCAATTCAGAGATACGCTTTGGTGTAATTCCTCAGGGAAACCTCAGATCATCAAATGGAGTGGTTTTTTAGCTTTCCGGACTCAGGACACACCTAATAGGTGTTTGTTGTTCAAATCTGAGATTTGGTTCAGAAGTAACATTTTCTGATTGAATTGAGTTTTAATGCGAATTCTAAGATACACGTTGGAGTAATTCCTCAGGGAAACCTCAGATCAAAAATGGAGTGTTTTTTTAGGTTTTCGACTCAGGACACCCCTAATAGGTGTTTGTTGTTCGAATGTGAGCTTTGGTACAAAAGTAACATTTTCTGGTTGAATTGAGTTCTTTCACCAATTCTGAGATACACTTTGGTCTAACTCCTGAGGGAAAGTTCTGATCACAAAACGGAGTGGTTTTTTAGCTTTCTCAACTCAGTATACCCCAAATAGATGTTTGTTGTTCGAATCAGAGCTTTGGTTGAAAAGTAACACTTTCTGGTTGAATTGAGATATTTCGCCAATTCTGAGATACACTTTTGTCTAACTCCTCAGGGAAAGCTCTGATCTCTGAATTCGAACAACAAACATCTATTAGGGGTGTCGTGAGGAGGGGTTAAAAAACCACTTCATTTGCTGATCAGAGCTTTCCCTGAGGAGTTAGACCAAACCGTATCTCAGAATTGGCGAAATATCTTAATTCAACCAGAAAGTGTTACTTTTGAACCAAAGCTCTGTTTCGAACAACAAACATCTATTTGGGGTATCCTGTCGAGAAAGCTAAAAAACCACTCCGTTTTGTGATCAGAGCTTTCCCTGAGTGGTTAGACGAAAGTGTATCTCAGAATTGGTGAAAGAACTCAATTCAATGAGAAAGTGTTACTTTTGAACGAAAGCTCTGATTCGAACAACAAACATCTATTAAAGGGGTCGTGAGTAGGGAAGGTTAAAAGACCACTTCATTTGCTGATCAGAGCTTTCCCTGAGGAGTTAGACCAAACCGTATCTCAGAATTGGCGAAAGAACTCAATTCAACGAGGAAGTGTTACTTTTCAACCAAAGCTCTGATTCGAACAAGAAACATCTATTTGGGGTATCCTGAGTCGAGAAAGCTAAAAAACCACTCCGTTTTGTGATCAGAGCTTTCCCTGAGGAGTTAGACCAAAGCGTATCTCAGAATTGGCGAAAGAACTCAATTCAACCAGAAAGTGTTACTTTTGAACCAAAACTCAGATTCGATTACACAAACATCTATTAGGGGTATCCTGAGTGGTGAAATCTAAAAAACCACTCCGTTTGGCGATCAGAGCTTTCCCTGAGGAGTTAGACCAAAGCGTATCTCAGAATTGGCGAAAGAACTCAATTCAACCAGAAAGTGTTACTTTTGAACCAAAACTCAGATTCGATTACACAAACATCTATTAGGGGTATCCTGAGTCGAGAAAACTAAAAAACCACACAATTTTGTGATCAGAGCTTTCCCTGAGGAGTTAGACCAAAGTGTATCACAGAATTGGTGAAAGAATTCAATTCAACCAGAAAGTGTTACTTTTGAACCAAACCTGATATTCGAAACATAAACACCTATTAGGGGTGTCCTGAGTTGGGAAAGCTAAAATAACCCTTCATTCGCTGTCAGAGCTTTGCCAGAGGAGTTAGACCAAAGTGTATCTCAGAATTGGCTAAAGAACTCAATTCAACCAGAAAGTGTTACTTTTCAACCAAAGCTCTGATTCGAACAAGAAACATCTATTAGGGGTATCCTGAGTCGAGAAAGCTAAAAAACCACTCTGTTTTGTGATCAGAGCTTTCCCTGAGGAGTTAGACCAAAGCCTATCTCAGAATTGGCGAAAGAACTCAATTCAACCAGAAAGTGTTACTTTTGAACCAAAACTCAGATTCGAACAAGAAACACCTATTAGAGGTGTACTGTTGGGAAAGCTAAAAAACCACTCCGTTTTGTGATCAGAGCTTTCCCTGAGTGGTTAGACGAAAGTGTATCTCAGAATTGGTGAAAGAACTCAATTCAATGAGAAAGTGTTACTTTTGAACGAAAGCTCTGATTCGAACAACAAACATCTATTAGGGTGTCGTGAGTAGGGAAGGTTAAAAGACCACTTCATTTGTTGATCAGAGCTTTCCCTGAGGAGTTAGACCAAAGTCTATCTAAGAATTTGCAAAAGAACTCAATTCAACGAGAAAGTGTTACTTTAGACCCAGAGATCAGATTCGAACAGCAAACACCTATTAGGGGTGTCCTGAGTCGAGAAAACTAAAGAACCACACAATTTGTTGATCAGAGCTTTCCCTGAGGAGTTAGACCAAAGTCTATCTAAGAATTTGCAAAAGAACTCAATTCAACGAGAAAGTGTTACTTTAGACCCAGAGATCATATTCGAACAGCAAACACCTATTAGGGGTGTCCTGAGTCGGGAAAGCTAAAAAAACCCTTCATTCGTTGTCAGAGCTTTCCCTGAGGAGTTAGACAAAAGTGTATCTCAGAATTGGCGAAATATCTCAATTCAACCAGAAAGTGTTACTTTTCAACCAAAGCTCTGATTCGAACAACAAACATCTATTTGGGGTATACTGAGTTGAGAAAGCTAAAAAAAACCAATCCGTTTTGCGATCAGAGCTTTCCCTGAGGAGCTACACCAAAGCGTACCTCAGAATTGGTGAAAGAACTCAATTCAACCAGAAAGTGTTGCTTTTGTACCAAAGCTCAGATTCGAACAACAAACACCTATTAGGGGTGTCCTGAGTCGAAAACCTAAAAAAACACTCCATTTTTGATCTGAGGTTTCCCTGAGGAATTACTCCAACATGTATCTTAGAATTCGCATTAAAACTCAATTCAATCAGAAAATGTTACTTCTGAACCAAATCTCAGATTTGAACAACAACACCTATTAGGTGTGTCCTGAGTCCGGAAAGCTAAAGAACCACTCCATTTGATGATCTGAGGTTTCCCTGAGGAATTACACCAAAGTGTTTCTCAGAATTCGCATTAAAACTCAATTCAATCAGAAAATGTTACTTCTGAACCAAAGCTCAGATTCGAACAACAAACACCTATTAGGGGTGTACGGAGTGGTGAAAGCTAAAAAACCACTCCGTTTGGCGATCAGAGCTTTCCCTAAGGAGCTACACCAAAGCGTATCTCAGAATTGGCGAAAGAACTCAATTCAACCAGAAAGTGTTACTTTTTAATAAAAGCTCAGATTCGAACAACAAACACCTATTAGGGTGTCCTGAGTCGGGAAGCTAAAAAACTACTCCATTTGTTGTTCGAATCTGAGCTCTGGGTCAAATTAACGATTTATTGTTGAATTCAGTTCTTCCCTAATCGGTGTTTGTGTTTCGAATCTGAGCTTTGTTTCAAAAGTAACACTTTTTGGTTGAATTGAGTTCTTTCACCAATTCTGTGATACACTTTGGTCTAACTCCTGAGGGAAAGTTCTGATCACAAAACGGACTGGTTTTTTAGCTTTCTCAACTCAGTATACCCCA